>NW_010167333.1:41551-55235 GCF_000695765.1 Mesitornis unicolor
CTGTGTGACTGCTCTGGTGATCCTGCTGTGGCAGGGGTTGCACTGGGGGACCTTTCCAGATCCCTTCCAACTCCTGACATGCTGTGATTCTGTGAAGTCCAGAAGGTACAGAGCCGTGATAGCCTGGTGCTCTGACCCAGAAATGAGACCTGTTGAGTGGGGGGACGTGTTAGCCTGAGCACAGCATCACAGTGATGTGTCTGTGGATCTGCCGCTGATTTGTTTTAAGCCAGCTTTAGGCACAGGGAGGAGTAAGACATAGTTATGTCTTTTTATATAGACGTGCTCTGGGTTTGGTGGAATAAACACAATTGAGGCAAAAAGAGCCATTTGTGCCGCTTTTGTACTACAAAGAGGCAAAGCCACAGTGTGATGCTAAAGGCTTCTTGCGATTAACATAAAACCTTTCCGAGTACTCCCAGGCTGTGCCAACACAGGAGGAGAGGATTTGTCTTCAGCTTCAGCTTTTGATTCCATGAATGATGTCCAGGAACACTAATTGCAATATTTATCAAGATAGTGTGTTATGAATCTGTGTTTCAGATTTCAAAGAGATGCAAGTGCACAGCCACCTTCCAAAGCCCCCTTCTGGCAAGGATGTCCGTGCTGCATGGCTGTGTGTTTCCCTCTCTTTCTGTCTTTCCCGTGTTCTGAATTGTAACGGGGAACTTCGCAACCTGCAGTTAGAGAGACACTGAGGTGCAAAAGGGCCTGGGTAGGTGGTTAGGAGTGCAAGGTTTGGGTTTAAAACCCAGTTTTGAACTTCTCTGTACCTTCCGGGTCCTAAAGAGCCTAAATCCGCTGACCCTCAACACATGCTATTGATTTAGGGAGCGATGCAGAGTAGACAGGTTGCTTGAAGAGGATTTAATGAGTTGTTGGTTAACTGAAGGAGATTTTATTATTGTTTAATTATAGCTTTTCAATATGCTTTGAAAGGCTTATATATAATGCCAAAAGCTCTATAAACTCCAGAGTGTTTGTGAAACCTTGGTGGTCTCTTCTTCTTCTTCCCTTTTTCCACATGACACTGGGATTTTCTTCTGCCTCCGTTGACATGCTGACAGCTCCTCTGTCCTCTACCTGCAGGAGACTGACAGCTACTGCTGTGCAGGCAGTCCTTCACGTAGGCAAGCCACGATCCATATGCAAGTGTGGAACTGCAGTCAAGGAAAAGGCTCTTTGAGCTGCATAATTAGAGGATAAATTGTTATTTGTCAACCAATAGAGAATAAAGAAACCTATCTTTATCTAACGCTTTATCATTAGTCGAAGCAGGGGGAGGATTCTTGAGTTCAGTTTCAATAAGGAGAAGATAATAAAGAGCTGAAATTCTTAAATTAGCTGCTTTTATTGTAGTTAGTACTTTGGTTAATCTTTTTAATTTATCACTTAGTACGGGGCAATTACCCACCGTATGGAAATAAGCCAAGGTTATTGTGTTAGCGAGATCTGTGTGCAGTGTGCAGGCTGGAATGAAACCGTACAGACTATGTTATCAGTTGGTGCTATAGTGGTAACAGCTCTATTGAGAGCTCCAGGCAGATTTCAGACGGTGACCTCTTGATCCCTCTTATCAGTTCAATGGTAGGCAGAGGAGCTCTCCTAGGGAAGCTTGACTTGGAATGATTAATGCTCTTCTTGCTTAAATTGAGAAGGACCGATTGATAGGATAAAACTTTATGGATTTATTTAAATCATTTGATGTGGCAAATCATCAATTACCATTATATAAATTAACGCAGATTGGCACAAAGGCAGAAGAAGTAAATTACTTTATGGATTACCTCAAGTACAGTACAGAAGTAATTTATTTGTCTTAATAGATGTACTTTTCGACCTGGTAACCCGATGTATATAGGTGCCTTAAGTTTCCACATGGAGATCATTATTATCCTCTCAATTCATTATTTGTCCATACAGTGTGTGTATGGACAGGCTCTGCTGATAGCTAAAGCACAAGAAAGGAGTAGAGGAGATTGCAGAAGAAAGGAGGTAGCTTCCAGTCCACTTTCATAGTGATAGAGAGCTATCAAGCAGTCATTTATTTTGTGTGACATTGGCTGACTTTTTCCAGTTTCTAGTGGAAGGAATTTTATTTGGCTGTAGGCGAGCAGCTAGCCCACTTCAAAAAGCACACAAGTAGTTTTTTGACATCCTTAATGACAGCTCCAGCTGAAAAACTGAGGGAAACTCAGTCCCCTTCTGGAAAATATCTCTCCCAATGTAACACGTTTGCAGGAATCACTAGGGATTTATCCTTTATAACCCAGGTTGCATTTATTCTGTGGACTTCACATGCTGGGGTGACAGTCTAGCACTCTGTACCAGTACCGATGTCGCTGCAATCCGATCAAGTCGTATTGCAAATCACATAAGACATCTCCATACCACCCACACATTCCTAAAGCAAACAGTTACTTCCAAAGTACAGAACATTATTTCAGTTCTTGCTAAATGACTGATCCTTAATGCTGCAAACATTTTAAACAAAACTGGTTCCTCATTCTTCAGTTGTATGGGAAGTAAAAACACCTGTGCAGCTATCCTGGTGTTTTCTTCCGCTCCCTTTTCTCCTGTGAGAAGAACCGAAACGAAAGACGTATTTTGGTGTGCAACAGTTTGGGAAGGGGAAGAGGGGAGGTTTTGGAATCCCAATTACTGCATCCATGCAAACTGGACGAGAAAAGGCTTTAAGTGGTTTGAAGAAGAAAGCTTTACTCTGACCATGGTGATGGTACCCAAAAGATCTTTCTTCTCCACTAAGTACATTGTGCAAGCACATGCCTAACGTTAGGCCTGGGCTTAAAGGTCTTGCAATGAAATATTGTACTTGTTTAGGACTCAGTTAATTTGTTAAATTGCTGTCCTGGGATTGTTACCTTCTTCCACATATATTCAGGTCATAGGCTCCTAACTATGTTGCTCCTACCTTCAACTGAACAGAGAAGGTAAAGTGGAAGATACTTTGTGATAAATAAAAATCAGACTTGTTGCTGATTATTTTTTTTAAGGCGTTATTGACTCTTTGAAGAAGTCATTATTGTCATCAGCATTTTGAAGGGCAAACACAGCCTTAATGCAAACTGACAGCTTTAAGTATTCCTTCTGATAGCCAGATTCATCATTGCTGGCATGGCTAAATGCAAAGCATGTGTGGCTTCGTGTTGCTACAGTGACTCTGGAAAACATGCAAATTGTAATCTCAAGGTCAAAAATAAAACCTGAACTTTGTATTTTCTGTGCTTTTCTTAGCAGACATTTACTTTGTATTAACAGTTAATTAATTTAATACCCCTTTCCTTTTCCTGGAAAAAGCTCCACTAAGCTCTAATAGCTCCCAGTGTTCAGGATGTACCTTTCAAACCGTAGGCACGTGGAGTCACTTCTAGGGTTCAATATTGCAGCTACTGAAAGTACACAGCAAGAATGAAGATGCAGTGGAAAAATACAGTATACTGTTGAACCTAGAAAAAGAATTTGAGGGGAAGAATACTGTTTTCTGAAGTGGGATCTGAGGAAGACATAAGGTAAAACCCTCACCTATTTTGAAAGTGCAGCGCAGGTCTGCGGATCTGTAGGTGCACGCTTTCAGCAAATTCCTGCCTAGTTCTCATGCAGAGTCTGCATACACAGCTCTTGGAGTGTCTGAAATCTCAGAGGAAAAAATTAGGTACAGAATAAAATAACTGTCTGAAAGTGTCCCCAGGTGTATTATCTGCAGCACTGCTCCATCACTTTTAAAAGACAGCTTAGCAAAGGAAAGTTGAGGTGACCTGGTAGCAGTATAAAAGTGTGTTCACAGGAAGAAAATACCAAGCACTAATGAGATCTTTACCCTGCAGAGGAATATAGTGAAAACCAGTAACTAAAAGCTGAATCTAGAGACATTCAAATCAGCCACATTTTTAATAGAGAGGATGATTGATCACTTACACAGAAATGTCAAAAGAAGCAGTGAGTTCGCTCCCTTTGTCCTCCTGTCAGGAGATTTTTAGGGTGATGTCTGCAGTGTCCTGAAGCACCTTCACCCTGTTTGCCTATGGGGATGTATTGTTTTAGGGTAGAGATTGTTGTGTACCTACTGTTCTGGTTTTGTGCTAATTAAAGACCGGCTGGAAGTGATTGAATTGTGCTCCTACTGCCACTCCATGGCATTGATTCATTACTAATTTACAGAGGAAAGCATTGCAGCAGATGAGATGCTCCCTCGTGGCTCTATGGTGGTTTTGTCCCTCTCACTACAACATCCTCATGGATCAAAAAGTAAAGCTTGGTTTCAAGTATGAGCTATCAAAGCCAAGAGGACATCTAATGATATTCCTCAATAGATAATGCTTTGGAATAAATTAGCAGTGAGGATGGAGATCAGAGGAATCATTTGTTAGCTGATGAAATGTTGTTGATGATGGCTATTCCAATTGTATCTTCTGCTCTATTGCACACCTACTGCTTTGACATAGTGTGGTCTCAGCTGCTAGAATCACCTTTAATTTACTGTAAGCTGAGATGAGCTTTACCCATCATAGTGACAAAAGATGTACCTGAATCTTTTGATGAGCCTGCAGATCTTTAACACAGCCCAGACTGAGGTATTTTTCCCCCTCATAGTTCAATGAACATCTACTTCAAGAGGCAGGGAGAGAGCGAATAGCTGTTTACCAGGATGTGAGCAAAGCTGTTTCCCTCAGGCCAACATATATTTAAAAATCCATTTTAACACATGCACTTAGACTATCCGTTTCTTACAGAAGCACTCAATCTGTCTAGTGAATCTTACCACTTGATAATTCTTCTATCGAAATAGGAGATGAAAAAGGCTACTTACAGCTTTCTTACATTTATTGCTTCCCATTATGATACCTGGGGCTACACATAGACGTGGATCTTTCTTCAGTCATAGAGAACTTGTAGGAATCGGGTGCCCGCTGGAGCAGGCTCTTGCTGGTCTCTTGGGTTAGAACCAGCCAGAGTCCATCTGAGGCTGCTGCACCGAATCTGCTGGGTGCACCTCACCTTCAGCTAACAGTCTCCTTCAAGCAGTTGGTGAGATGTGTAGTGTGGGTTAAAATAACAAGACTAACACCTCTCTTGCATCAGTGGCTGCATTTTCTTTTTCTGATGAGCAACCATTTTTGATTGGTGATGGTTTGACTCAGTAATTGAGCCTCCAAAACAAACTATTTGTGTACATTGAATAAACCCGATGATGGACCAGACCATACTACAGTATGATGGTATTGCATGCATTTGGTGAAGGAGAGAAGTAGTGAACAGAATGGCACCAGTCATTTCCTAACAGCACCTTGGGTAGCCATCCAGACACCCTTTCCTGTTAACAGAGTGAAGCTGAATAACTCTGAGGATGATGGGAATCAAGGTTAAACTCTTTCTTTGGATCCTCTTGGTCTCTGGCCTGTTGGATGTTCATGCTCTGTTCTCAGGGATGGGGAACCTGATGGAACCCAAGTGATGCTGACTCTTTCTGAATAACCTCTCGTGGCTGTGTTGCAGTACTGTAGTGTAAATATGATGTAGAGGCATCATTGCTGACACATATACAACTATATAGAGAGAAAATGCTTGAGATCTGAAAGCCACTGCTGAAGTTGCCAACAAAGGTCATTCATCATTCCAGCCACAGATCATGATCTTTGGCATATAATATTTACAGATTTTTCAGAAACATTTCATTGTGCTTATAGGGGGGTTTCAACATATTTTACAGCTCGTATACCTCATGTGGAAGCACCTGCTTCCCTTTCTAAGTGGAGACTGTTGTACTTTCCAGACTGAAATGATTGGGACCTTATGAAAATCAAAACTGCTTCTTGGTCTAAAGAAAAGATAAAGTAAAATCTTAATGAAATGCATTATAAATAATAACATATGTTGCCTTCTGTGAAATGGCTTATGATGACTTTTCTTCAAAGTGATGTATTGTGCAACTTATTCCCTTTGTGACGAAAACAATCAAGATACTGACTGCATAGCAGATTATATGTGGCGGCTGAGTTCTTTTGAGGTGGAGGCTTCTCACGGAAAGCAGAGGGCATTGGTAGATGTGATTGAAATCTGCTGGGTAAAAGAATCGCCTTCTGACTAAGGCAGCACATTTCTTCTATCAGAACAGTTTTGCAGTTGCATTTCCATGAAGGACCATTGGTAATGGAGTGGAAGATTAGTTTAGCCACAGGAGTGTGTTTTATACGGGTGTTTCGAAGGCTCTTCTCTACTCTTTACCATTTTCTGGAAGGAACTATTTCAAACTAGGTAACTAACCACTCCCGTTCCTTGATGCCTTAGTTGGAAAGATAAATGGCCTTGAGACTCTCTGGAGAAGCTGTGAAGCTGACGGATTTGCTGTTGTCTTTTTGCGAGCGGGAAGGCTGAGTATTGCTGGCTGCATCCAGGCACCATGCAGGGGCACTGTGCAGCTCTGCCAGGGCTATTTGCTGGTCCGTGCCATCCCAACCTGGGTTTGCTTGGCAGCATTTGCAGTGTGCTTCATTTCTGACGTGCAGCGCTCACCACTCTCCTTGGCTTCCGCACTATCCAGGCCTGGCATCTTTCTTCTGCGCTAAGGTTTGTGGATATTAGCTAGTCCATTATGGACAGCTGCAGCTTTGACTGTTCCAGTTCACAACCCCAGCTCTTGCAAGCACTTCTGTTGTGGCCTTCAGCATCTCTGCAGTCGTAGTCCAAAGCCTTTTTGCTGCTGAAAATCAAATGTGACTTACGCTCCACTTTCATCATTCCTCGCAATGTGTTTTTGCCCTGGTGAGCATAGTTGCAGAAGTTTGCTCCAAGCTAATCATCTGAGCGCTGAATGACTGGGAAACCCCCCCCCGGCTGCACTGTGGCACTTCAGAAATAATATTCTCAAGATCATTTGGTGGGTAAAGCTATTTACAACTTCACTTCACTCAGAAATAATTGCAGGAGGGGAAGAACCATAGATGGAGAAGAGAAATCCATTTTATTTCTGTGAATGAATTATTATTTATTTGCTTATGCACGGAATTACTCTTTAACAGGTTGTAGGGCATCGTGAGCTCTTTGTTCTCTTTGCATTTAATAAACCCCTTTGCAGTCTCTGCAACTGAATAGTTTGAAGAGTATCATAGACACAGCTCATCTCCACCTGGAAAATGCAGCTGGCCATGGCAGTAAGCTGGCAGAGGCAGGTGGTTGTCCAAAGTGTGGAGTGGAGAGAAAGGGTGCTGGTATCTGTGAGTTATGCACCAAGGCTGCTGGCCTGAGACATTATCAATATGGCCATTATGCAGAGTTAGGTCTTGGTCACACAATCCCCTGCCAAACTCCACTGCACTAAGCAGCCTCGATAGCTGCATATTGGATGAATGAATGACACTAACGAAAGGAAACACAGTTAAATTTGGGGGTTTTTTGGCCTGCTGGTTGTTAACTATGTGTATATCTTTGAGTGGAACTCCATGATGCCTGTTTTGTGCTAACAACTATGCTATTTTGACTTGGAGCTGGATTAATAACTACTGGGTAAGGTAATGAAACCAAAAGGCTCTTTTAGTGGCGTACAGACTTGTACAAATGTGGTTTGCTTTGCATACCTGAATTCTCCACATCCCTGTGGGATGAAGTTTAACTTCACCAAATGTACAGCAGTTACACATGTAAGTAGTTACCTACGAATTTATGAATCTGTAACTTGTTTGTTTATGCAAAAGCTGCTCATTATTTCTCTTGGTGTACAAAACAACACTGGATAAAGAGTTGCAGAGCAACAGTGTTTGAAAGGTGTGATTACTGGGACGGTACTTGGAAGATGACATAAGCCATGGTATTTATCTTGAGATGGATGTACTTTGTACTACATAGTCATTTGCACACAGCGGTGAAAGCGCTCATGTTAAATTTAATTAACTCGTTTGAATTGTACATAGGAAGTTATATTCAGATCTGGAGCTTAGTTTGAGTTACAGGTCTAAAGGTTTAACTTTGAATCCAGCTGAGCTGATAACTCCTAAACTGTGCCTTTTAGGTTTTAGCTGTACTATTTCACATGCTGTTATATACATTATTTATGACAGGGATTCCAAAACATTTTAAAGGCACATTATCTTTTGGGACATCTCTTCACTGCTTTTCAACCCACAACATCTTGGCAACAGCTGTATCAATGGCTTGCAAGGAAACGTGAGATTAGGAATGTGTACACTGGTATCTTTCTTTTTAATGCAATTCTGTCATTGGAAATAAGAAGACAGAGAGAGAACTTTGTGATGAAACCGTTCTTCCCAGGCAGCCAAGAAATGTCTTGTGTACCCTTTGTGCTCTACAGACCACAACTAGGGCATTTCTGCTTTGTGCCACAAATCTTTTTAGCTTTTTATGAAGATGACATTGCTTTTATATTCATAAAATGTTGTCAGCATTATAGCAAGGGCCTTGCATGAAAAATGCATTCTCTTGTACTGTGGCACGCTGCAGTCCTTTACTCTTAATTCTTAGATACTCTTAATAACCAGGGTGAGGGGAACTGTGTGGGGCCAGAAGTGCAGAAGAAATTCAGAATTCTGATGTGGTCTGACACTGACATCATGGGGTTTCTATTGTATTTTAAGGTATACTTTGCAAAACACAGGTTCTCTAAGTATTTCAGATTCTACATTATATATATATATATACACACACACATATATGGTATATATACATATATAGTATATGTACATCACAGTGGCCACTTGAAAGTCCACAGCAGCATTAAGAATACAATGGGAGGATAGATGTTCATCTGCTACATGTGCTACAGGAAAATCTTTGCGTATGGGGTTTATGTGGTGGGGTTTTGGTAGCGAGGGAGGGGCTACAGGGATGGATCCTGTGGTTCCATCTTGGGAGGGACCCTGTACTGGAGCAGGAGAAGAGTGTGAGGAGTCCCCTTGATGAGGAAGGAGGGGCAGAAACTCGTGATAAACTGACCGCAACCCCCAGTCCCCATCCCCCTGTGCCACTGGAGGGGAGGAGATAGAGAACTTGGGAGCAAAGCTGAGTCTGGGAAGAGGGAAGGGGTGAAGGGAAGGTGTTTGTAAGGGAAGGGGTGAAGGGAAGGTGTTTGTGAGATCTGGTTGTGTTTCTCATTATTCTACTCTGATTTGACTGGTAACAAATTAAATGGTTTTGTTTTCCCCAGGTGATCCCTCCTTGTCCTTATCTTGACCATACCAGGTTTTTTTTGTTATATTTTCTCCTCCCCATCCCACTGCAGGGAGGAGTGAGCAAGCGGCTACATGGTGCTCATTTGCCCTCTGGGCATAAACTGTGACACTTTGTTAGTGTTAATTAGGTCTAATATACAGCTGAATGGTCCTGGGCATAGCCAGTCATGGTCAGCTGTTAAAATAAGACTTAAAATATTATAATAAGAAGAAAAAAGTATAAAACCAGTGCAGAAACATAGTTACTGTTTTCCTGAGATAAATTCCCATGTCCCAGAAATCTTCCAAGGTCAGAGGCTTTGTTTATGTCTTTGAGTTTAAGTCATCAGTGGAATTTTCTTCTGTGAATTGGTCTGATGACGTTTTCAGTCCATTTATACTTGCGGTATCCTGCGAAATGAGTATCACAACTGTAATTATGAATTATGTGGAAAAAGCTTTTCCTTTTATTTTTTTCATAAAGCTTTGTCTTGCTAATCTGGTGTTTCTTCTGTATTGTGAAGTAGTGACTACTTATTCCCTATTCATCCTCTCTGTGCCTTTCATGGTGTGTATTTCTCTTGTAAATCTTCCTAATTGTGTCTTCCAATTTGAAGAATCTTGGTTTAATTTCTCCCTGCACATAAACCTTCCTCATCTTGCCCTTTTCTGTACCTTCTCCAGCTCTGTGGAGTCTTTCTGAGGTGGATGTGACTTCTACTGGGATCATTTTCCCTCTGCAGAGAGCACCAGTATGTGTGTTTGAAATATATGCGGTTCGATGTAGTGCTTATCAGTAAAAGGCAGCCAATTTCAAGCACCGGTGATTACCCTCTATTGCTCAAAGGTGTACCTGAAGCGCATCTCTCTGCCCACCTGATGGGCACTGATAGAGACCCCAGCTCGCATACTGATATGTGCAAACCACACTCGGTCACGGCAGACTCTGCTGCAGCTTCCACGGTGCCGTTTAGAAAAGCTTATCCACATCCCACTGCCCTCATTCAAGACCTTTGGATTTTGGAGGACTTTGGATTACACCATAGCACAGATTTGGCTGGACCTTGGTCGATTTTTTCTCCTGTCAGCACACCACCATAGGTTAAAGGAAAAAGAGGAAGAGTTTCCTTGAGCTTTACCAGCTCTATTCCCTATTCGATCTCAGTTCTTCTGAGATGATTGTACAAGGATTTGAAAGCCACAGAGATTTTCTAGAATAGCTGGGCTTTTGGCAGTGTTAGCCTTCACTTTTTACTAATGCATGTAGGGCTATGGAAGCTATGCTTATTTTTACAGAAGAAATGAATATCCTAGGATTTGAATCTTCGTCCCTTCATGTGTGGACTAAGCCTTTCTTTTGTCCTAAACAGATAACAGTGCTTGGGCTCTCATGTGAGAAAATATTCTCTTGACCATAAGTCATCCTAGAAAATTAAAAGGGATACAGGGAAATGAAATAGCATATCTGCAAGTCCCCATAGGAAATAAAAAAATCACTATTTAACAGCTTTAGGGGGAAAAGGAACTGAAAAGAAAAAGAAAACAAACCCAAGGATTCCATAGAATTCTAGTGCACATTTAAAGAGGTGTCTTGATTTGTTACCGAAAGTTAAATAACTACATATGTTTAAGGAATAAGTCTTTTATAGTAACATTAGCCTCAATGGTAGAATCAGGTGCAGCAAATTGTGTAATAATTTGATTGATTTCCTTAAATGAAAATGGCAAATGCCTGCATTCATTTACAGGGTATTTTTGCCCATATGCAACACTGGCACAGCTATTCTGTTGCATGCACTTTTTAAATTCTAAACTAAACTGGAGTAGATAGAAATTAAGTATCTTGGCATTCCCTCTGTGGGTGGAAGTCACCTTCAGGGAAACCAGAAGGGTTGTTATTCCTGCAGAGCATAAAAGGGACTGACTAGCAAGAAAGCAATATACACAACCATTTCATCGCTCTAGAAGTTGTCCCACCCTTAGAGGAGTCACAGAGAGTGTCTAATATTCTGTTTAGATTAAATGGTGTTTTGTAAATGTCTCTGTTTCGAGTCAAAGGAGGGACGAGCCTGTACATGTTTGTGTGTGAGAACGTACAGCCGAGTGCCTGCTGAGCACTAAATGCTCTGGTCTCTTCAGAGCCTTCACATGTTCTTGTTTGGATTTAATCTCACCTCATTCATAACAAGTGGTAAATGGTTTGCAGAGAGTTCATACGTGACAAATAAGTGTCATGAGGAAATACTGCTGTTCGTCACAACACATCGGGGAAGATGTTTTACTGTGATTATGAGCCATGGCTATTAAAACCTATCATCCAGTGAGCTTCAGTATCGGCTGTGATACTTGCTTGGCTGTTTATGACAGCATTGATTAAGCACTAATTATTTATAATTGAAATAACAGTGTAAAGTGTGATTCTACAGCTGATGAGAGCAGAAAAGTCTCTCTCAAGAGACAGGGTAAAAAGTGTACTTGTGTCTCACGTGCTGACCGTCCATCTCTTAAATTTTAGGTCATCGCTCCTCAAAGTTACGAGCAGCTTGTGTCTAGCAAGTCATGCTGTGATGATGGTCTCCTGATTTTCATAACCAGAAAACATGAAACAGTTAAAACATAGGCAGAAGAACTGTAGTAAGATGATGAGGTCTGCTGTTTCTCCCAGGAATTATGGAAGAAGATAACAGGGAAATGGGATTTCGAGTTGTGAAAAGGTTGGATTATAAAACCAAAAGTCCTCACGCAAAATTAATGCTTATTTGGCCAATAATAATTTACACCAGTTTCCCACCTTATTACTTATTTGAAGGTACAAGAATGAGTAGGAAGGTCATGCTAAGAGTTGTATCGAAGCAGTACAGTCCCAGAGAAGCCCTTGCTATGCACAGTGCTTTGAAGGTTGGGTGTACAGATAGAGAAATTCTCCATTTGAAGCAATACTTGAAGAATCCTGCCCATGACATCAGTCTGTCTGTATCTCTTGCTCTGCTTTTTTTTTAATACACCCAGTGATGCAGTATTTAAAATTGAGTATTTTTCTGTTTAGAATGGGAATAACTTTAATTTATTGAAATGGAGTCGATAACGGAGAAGGAACTACTCAAGAGGTTCTAAGTTGTAATTAAGCTCCTGAATTTTGTTCTGTATCTACCCTTTCTGACAGCCTTATAGTAAATAAACCTATAAGATTTCTTTGAAATATGTCAGCCAGCATTGTGCAAGTAGGTGAAAGCACAGCACATGGAAATAATGGGTCTTGCCTCAGGGAACAAACAGTGATATCCTGGTTCCTAGTGGGCTACTTACATTAACCATGGGAGAAAAAAAACCCAAGGAACTAACAAAGAACTAAAACCATTTCATAAAAAAATATAGTACAAGAAATAAAGATAATAATGATCACAGTGTTAACTACAGAGCGTGGAATTCACTGGCAAATCAAAGTGGTCATTTACAGAAAACTCTACTGATATTTCTCAAAATTATCTCAAATTCGTAACTATTTAGCACTGGTATAACTCAATAAATGGTGTTTCAGATGATAAACCTGAAATAGCAAAATGGAAGGCTGCATGGATATTTGTGTTGAAGTTGGAGTTAAGGAAGACCTAATAAGCCATGTGTAAGTACGTGTGGTGTGGATGATGATTTCATATGGTCCATCCTGTATGAGAAACTCCTGTGTGTTGTTTATGGTGAATTCAGAAGTACAATCTTTCTCTAGGGATTTTAAGTCCATAGGTAGAGCCCTGCTTCTGCGGCTGTAGCTCCTCAGGAGACTGAAGGAGGCATTTCTGAAGCTCTCAGTGAATTGTGTTGAGTCCCATTACTTTCTACAGGATTTTTATCCGTTCCAGTTAAAATGACCAATAGACTATTGCATCTGCCATCTTCCCCTGAGACAACTTCATAGCCAGATAGAGCTCACTATCAAGAAGGTTTTTTGCTAATTATCCTTAATTTTCCTTTTATTGCTCCTCTAGAATTTTTCACAACAAATAAAACTCTGTAATTAACCATGTTTCCTTCAGTGTGGAAATGTTGGCCATAGATTAGATCTCTTGCTGTCAACAGCAAGTTTTTATTCTCCCAGGAGCAAACAACAAGGTACTTCTCATTAGATATAATTTGCAGGCCTCGGAAGGCTTGATTACCAAAATTTGCACAAACCTCTCTCTATTCTCAGAGTATAAGAGGGGATAAGATTGGGCCAGAGTGCTGGTGTTTAAACCTGTAGCTCAGCGTCGTAGCAAGGAGAAATCATCCTTTTAATGCTGATTCCCAGAACATAATGAATACCTGACTGTAAGAGGTGAAGGTGGTTTTATTCCAACATATGCTTGTACTGCTCCTCCGATTGCTGTAAGGGTGCTGCGACAAGGA
Organism: Mesitornis unicolor; assembly: GCF_000695765.1. NCBI lineage: Eukaryota > Metazoa > Chordata > Aves > Mesitornithiformes > Mesitornithidae > Mesitornis > Mesitornis unicolor. Next base: position 55,114 of record NW_010167333.1, read on the forward strand.
TGATCTTTTCAATCTAACATGATTTTAAAGTGTCTGTTGCCCATATTCTGATAAGGAAAGTATGCCAGCACAGGTTTATCTGTGCTGATAGTGGGCTCTGTGGCTGGAGGGGAATGGTGGTA
>NW_010167333.1:55266-61314 GCF_000695765.1 Mesitornis unicolor
TTCAGCATCTCTCATCTCAACATCTACTCTTTAGCAGAGTGAAAAGAATAATGGATACTTGAGGTGCTGTGTTGTAGTGAATTGTCAACAGTCAGAATGGGGGATTCTAATGGGGATCATATGTCTTGTCTTATTTATCATCTTGTAGTAAATTTGTATTATCTTTATTCCTTCCTTCCCCTTTTATGCCTTTTTTCTTGCAGTCTTGCTTTGACATGTTTTCCTCTTTCCTTTATCTATTTTTCGCTCTTCTCACACCATCTTTGACATTTCCCTTTTCTTCTCTCTTTCTCTTCTCTTTGTATCATTTTCTCCATAATTTTGGACCAGCCAGGCAAAAATATACTCCATGCTCTAGACAGCTTGGAAAGGCAAATTTGGAAATATTCACTGCAGGATGGAATTGTGCAGGGCTGTTGTGGAAATGGGGAAAATGTGGATCTTGTGCTAGAAATTCATGGCCGTATGTGGTATCTCTGTGTCCTGAAAGTGGAATGAAGTCCACTAAATCCTGCACCTATGCTGTTATCAGTGGGGCCACAGAGTAGATCCTGGAACTGCAGATTTCAGATGCAGAATTGGTATAATCACAGTGTATTGAAAGATGTGTTCCCACATACGAGCTACAGGAAGGGTAATTTATGGTGTTTTCTGCTGAAATGTAAGGATTTGAAGAGGTGATTAGTACTTTCCTCAGAGCACACTAAAAGGAGATGCAAATAGCTGTGCAGTTTTATTCCAACTAGTGGATTTTATTTTCAGAGCCTGGCAATTTATTCATCTAATTCTAGTTAATTGGTATATTACTAGCCTGTGTATAGCACATACATCTGGATTTATCTATTATACCCACCATGACTGTGTATGGGCACCTTATATAGACACATCTTATAGTTATGTTCAGTAAATAAGGGGAGGGGAAGTTGCTCTGGCTAGACTGTTGAATTTTTCTGATGCTGTCTGTGAAACAGGCTTCTGACGAGTCCAGGGTGAAAGTAAAATTAATCTAACGTTCTCACTGCAGTCTTTGGCAATAGACATCATTGGAAAACAGGACAGCAATGAAATGGAATAACATACTCAGTAAGAAATAGAGAACGATAATTGATTATAACCTAGGAACATGATTCTTCTTTATTCCACAGCCTTTTCATGAAGTGATGGTAGCGTAGAAGATGTACGGAGGCAATACAGAATAAAGATCTTTTACATTGAACAAGTAATGCTGCTTTAGTATAAATAAGAATGAGGTACTCCATATACCCAGAGTGATTTCTAGTGAGAGATGCATAAGTCTGCAGCTTGATGAATACACCAGTGAAGACACAGTCAATATTGGATACCCAGTGATGTGCCTGTCCAGGCCTAGGCACTAAAATGTCTTTGGTGCTGGAAGCCAAATATCTGCATGCTGCTATTTTTTGCTGCTTTGGAAAAAAATATTTGAACGAATCTTTATGGTGTATCGTCCTCTGTAAATCAGAAGCAATATAAAATTCTACTTTTGTTTTCTCTGGTGCCTCCACTTGGTGCCTTACATTTGCTCCAGCCTCTGTAGGGTTGTGGAATATTGTGTCCAGTTCTGGGCCCTCAGGTCAAGAAGGACAGGAACTGCTTGAAAGAGTCCAGCAGGGCCACAGAGATGATGGAGGGAGTGGAGCATCTCCTGCTGAGGAGCGGCTGAGGGAGCTGGGGCTCTTGAGCTTGGAGCAGAGGAGACTGAGGGGTGCCCTCATTCCTGGGGATCCATTGGGAAAGGGCGAGTGTCAGGAGGAAGGAGCCAGGCTCTGCTTTAAAGGTTATTTAAACCTTTTTTTTTCAACTTATTTCTAGAGATTTTTCTGTAGAACTTTTTGTCTATGGTGCCTTTGATCTGCTTGTATTGGGGTATTTTGATACTGTGTTGTTTAGGATGATCTGCATTCCAAACCTGAAGAAGAGAATTTCTGTTGTTTGCTTCATCATCTGGCAGGGCTGCTTATAGAAATTAAGTGAGCGTACCCAGAAAAATAGGAAAGATCACACTGAGGTGAGAATCACCTCTGTTTGCTGTGCCACAAAATGCTTCAAGAGGCAGTTGGGGTGTTCTTATGCAGTAGAAAAACAGCCTCCAAGCAAGCAAAGTGGTTCGCTGTCCTTAAAAACCTTTGTTATTTTGTCTTTTTCAACTTTCATTAGGGCTTTTAGATCGGTGGTTACTGATGCAAAATTTAGCTTGTTGGGTACAGTTTCCAAGGTTGTGCTTTATATGACTTTAGAACTCAAGTCTGACAAATGGGACAAAACCAATGAAGCAAATGCATCCGTATGTCTCTCTCTCAGTCTTCTTTCTGCCTAATGGATTTGTGTCTGCCTGCCTTATTTTCTCCCCCATGTGATGTTATTGAGCTACCTGTTTTTGTTGGAGCTGGGACTGCACCCTCAGCATGTACTACTGATCAACTCTGCATTTCCTGGCCCCTTCAAAGCACCACTTAGATTATGATCTCTATCCAGTATGCCCCTGTAACTAACTGGGATCTAAGGATTTACTAAGATGATAAACCACAGAGAGACAGTCTAGTCTAGACATGTCTTAGACATGGGATCTAGGAAACAACCCAAACTAAGTAAACTAAAATAATCAGAAGTTGCATTTTATGTCTCATTCAAAAGGGGACGATTCCAACAGCACTGAAGGAACAGTATAAAAAAAGTCCTTTTTTACTGAGTTATTGTCTCTTTTGGTAGTGCAGTGCCTAGTGGAAACATTGACTAATTATTGATTAGAGGGGTAAGAACTCTCAGAAATCACTCCACAGCTATTTCTTAGGTGCCCTGTCTTCCAAGTACCTACCAGACCCAATCCAGACCTTTTTTTAACTTGTGAGATCACAGAATCTCAGGATAAGAAGAAACCTTGGGAAATAATCTCATCTGTCCTGCCTCAAGGCAAGAAAAACTGTACCTGTGTCACTGTGGATGGATGGTGAGCCAGGCTGTTTGTAGAGACTTCCAGGGACACAGACTCAACAACCTCTCCTGGTAGTATATGCCAGGACTCTGATATTTCAAGTATGGAAAGCCTTTCCCTGTATCTACCTTGGATCTCCTTTGCTGCAGCGTAAGTCTGTTATTTCTTTCCTTATCCACCCTGGATGAGGAGAAAGGCTTATTCCCTTCTTCGCAGCAGCCTTCGGGTACTTTAAGACCAGTACCATGTCTCCCTGCTGTTTGTTCCTAAAAAGGTGACGGCAAACAAAAGGATATATAGAAAAAAGCAGGGTTGGTAAAAGCAGAAAGAAGATGAACAGCTGTCAGAGATCATAAACTTAAAGATCGCATACAGATTCACATACAGAATGGTTTAAGTGTGGTGGGTTGTCCCTGATGGCCACCAAAAGCCGCTTTATCAGTCCCCTCCGGATTAGAAGGAAGATGTATGGAGGAAAAAAAACATATTAAGTGTGTCTTTTTTTACTGTTTATGTGCAAAAAATTACCCAACAGTAATACTTGGTGTAATTAGGGAAGAGTGTGTCTATGCTGCATGGATTAGACCGATTCCATGATGCTTTTATCAGTAACTTCAATTTTGTCATTGACACCATTGTAAGCTAAATCAGTGAGGAAAGTATTAGAGACAGCAAGAGAGAGAGAGACAGCTAGAAGCAATCCAGCTAATGGAAAGTGTACTGAGTAAAATGTTCTGCTTTTGAAGTATGCTGACGTCTCAGTTTTTTCCCCTTTAATCCAAACTTGTTTATCTGCTGAAGTAAACAGGAGCTCAGAAGCAGGTTTTGCCTTTCTCTTAACCTCCTCTCACCCAGCCAACTAAGCAATGTGTCTAGCAGAGATTTGTAAAATGCTTGCTGTGCTATTCCCCCCACCCTTACTTAATCTTTATATTTCTCCCTCCATGTGTTAGTGTTTTCTTCCTTTTTTCTTCCTTCTTAGATGTGTGCTTTGCAACTTGTCGTAGCTTAGGCCAACAATAAAGGTGTTAATTAGTTTGCAAGCACCTGGCTGTGCCGTAGATCATGTATCTGTTATGTTCCTACCAGACAGGACAAATAAAGTATTCGATCATATTTGCTACAAGAGTTATTAACAAAGTGCAATTTATACAAGGGGTCTGCTGCTATTGTGATCAAAAGAGAAGCATGAAACATGTCAAAAAGCATACACAGTTTTTTTATACTGTCTTAAATTTTTGAGCGCTAGGAAATTCTCTTTGGAGCTTGTAAACGACTGAAGAAATCCACTGGAAATACCTTGGCTTCTCAATGTGCATCGTGGTTGTTTGATCTCTCCTCATCTTCTTCCTCTGACCTGATTGGCTTAAGCGTAATCTTTAGGAGTCACTTGATCATCACGTCACATTTCCGAGCTTAAGCTCTGGAATTGTTTGCATCCTACTTTACTGCTGAACAAACGGCACAGAAGGGAAGCGAGTCTCTCCTATGGGACTATTGATGTAAAATAACATGGGGACACCAGGAAAGTGGGATGTTTGTCAACCCTGGTTGAAGAAGTCTGGGAAGAGATTATTGCTTCTGTGTTAGTTTGTTCCCAGGGAAGTAAAAATTGCACACTGGAGCAGGTGGGAGAAGGGTTACGACAGGCCATACAGAGAGAGATGCTGTTCACTTAGTGCATCTACCTGCAGTCTCTACATCACAGAATCACAGAATCTCAGGAGTTGGAAGGCACCTCGAAAGCTCATCCAGTCCAACCCCTGCCAGAGCAGGATCACCTAGACCAGGTCACACAAATAACAAAGGGTCAGCTCTGGGCTCTTGGATGTTGCGGAAAATCAACTCCCTCCCTGTGCTTGGGGAAAGAAAATAGCAGAAATGGTACCTTATTGCACCAACTCTAGATAAAGTAAGTAATAAGGCATATAAAAGAGGTAACCAATACCGCATCTGCTCCAGGGTTAAAGGCAGAGGCAGTCTGTGAATTAGTTACTATTTACAGGTAACATTTTAGAATCAGGCTGTTACAGTGGAGCGATGTTTCTGATCTTTTAGACTTAAACAGAGAGTTTGCATTTATCCTTGAGTTTCACTGGAGCTGGGGGAAAAGGGCTGAGGAGTTCAGAGTTTGTCCTCAGTTTCCAGGCAGAGTATAATGTTATATCCTTCAAGTACCTGGGGAGAGGGGTCGAAGCCGGTCTCCCTGTGTTCTTTTCAATTGGATTACTCAGGTCTAAGTTTCTCTTCTGCCAGCATTAATGGTATTTCTAATCAAACAGATGTGTTCAGACCTTTTGATGGGAGATGCCAGGAATTTGGTCTTTGTCAGGTATTGTGGAGCCAAGATTGTTCCTTCAGTGGCAGGTGGGATAAGTGAGCATAAAGGTGCCATAGGTAGAAGGACAATGGGTGGTCTTTGACCTCTGTCCTTAGGTGGGGTCACAGGGGATGTTCTCATTAGATGCTGCTGAATTAACGCATGACAAGTAATTAACTGGTGGGAAATGCAGGGGGAGGGCAAATAAAAATTACTTTTATTTTTCACTGGAATTTTGTTTTGATAGAAATCTCTTGGGTACGTATCTCGCTGATAGTTGCATATTCTTAATATCAAGAAAAGCTTGGAGACCTAAAAAACAAGGACACATTTCCAGTTGCTAAAAAAACAATTAAAACGCATAGAAGGAAATATTTCCTAAAATCTTGCCAAAACCTGGTGAAGCAAATTGCAGAGAAGTCCTCAGTCCTCTAAAGGAGTCTCTGTCAGGCACTGTAATGATCCATCATGTGTAGGACTGTGTGACTGCCTGCAAGAAAGTAAGTGCTGTATCCCAGCAAAACCCACCAAGCAATAATTGTCAGCACATGTAACTTTTAATGTAGGTTGTTCGTGTAGAATTTCTAGCTCCCCGTCAGCAAGTGCCTCGAATTTGTTCAGTATTTGGGAGGAAAACATCACAGCTGCAGCCTGTTAGAGGTTAAGGAGAGGCTTCATTATTTCCTCCAGCTGGGAGGTAGTGGGCAGTTGAATTTGGATGCTGTGGAAGAGGGCAGCTTGGGCAGATGGGAGAACCATGAAGCTGTTTAGCAGG
>NW_010167333.1:61345-72248 GCF_000695765.1 Mesitornis unicolor
GGTATGGATTGTAAAGCTAGAAAGATACTTGGGATATTGGTGAGTGATAAGAAGGCTTAGTTATTTAAGAGAGGAGACTTCAGAGAGATGGATTGGAGATTTTTCTGTCTTTTAGAAGAGGAGGAATGGTGGTGGTGGTAAATAGGATAGTGATTTCTGCTGTCTGGAAGATCTGAGGTTGGGCTGTCTAGTTGTCTTTCCTTGGGCTATGGTATTGAATTGAAACCTTGATTTGGTCCTAGCAAAAAGGCCTATGGATGATTAAAAGGGTATTAAGCAAAACCTGACCAGTTGTAACAAGAATGAAGGAATAAAATGTCCTTCTCCTTGAATGTAAGGAAAATGGGTGCTGTATGGTAGCTTGGTATCGTGAGCTGCTGCAGGCAAAGCACTCCAGGCAGCTTTCCTAGGCACTGGGGGCACTGCAGGCTGTGAGGACTAACCTGCAAAATTGCTTCTGGAATTAATACTGAGCTGCTAGCACTGACTAGTGCTGAGGCTACTGTGGATTTTTTCCTCTCCTACCAATTACCAAGTGAGGATGGTATTTGTTCTTGCTTCCTGGAGTAGAAAGGCTACGATGACTTTTTAACCTTGTATATCACACACTCGAGGAGACTGTTTGCCTTTGCTGATCTGTGGTCACTTGACTAAATGGCTGTGTTTTGAATGCTAGGACAGGGTTCTTGCTGCACAGCTGGATGGTAGTGCATTCTTCCTTTCCTTCCTTGAGGTTAGTGTATGTGCAGAAGGGATTAGAGAATTCCTTTGCCTCTGTCTGTGCCATCAAAACCAGAAGCCAAATAACAGGTTAAAGGGAGTGGAGGCTGCTCACAGGAGGCTAAGCTGCATGTTAAAATCCAGGTTGAATGTTTCTTCTTCTGTAGACTAAAACAGCTTCACACTGCTTGAAATACAGATATTCATCTGTCATAGAATAGCTGTTCTGGGCAAGAAGAGGAGAACAACCTGTCCTTTCCTCCTCATATCTACTCACTGAAAAGAAAATGAGTTATGAATTAATCTTGGGTAAAATAGGTGGCGGTGCTGTGTATGAATGGAAGCTTCAATGCCAGATAACTTGACTCTGGATGATCACCTTCTGCCTTTGGTGTTTGGCTCTGGGGTGGGCTGACTTGTGAGCTGGTGTGGATGCTGCAGCTCAGCCACTGGAAATCGGGAGATGCCACTTCTCATGGCTCAGCCCAGTTCCTCAGCTCTGGTAAGAGCTGGTTTAATTCTTGTCAGCTGTAATAACGTCTTTAAACCCTATCTCATCTGTGTGAACTGAGTCCTGGGAAGACCCCACAGTATTCCTGTAATTCTGCTTACAGGCCATGGTGGCCAGCAGCTGTCAGGGTAATTTCTATGGGGCCACTTGTAACAAAAACCTCTGAACAGTACCTGGTAGTGGAAAAGATGACAAACTGAAGTAAAAAAAACCAAACAACAAAGTATTTGTTAAATGTTGTAGCAAGAGATGCCGAGAAGCTATTTAGTGCTGCACATTACTTCTTCATCACTTGATTATTTTACTGTTTCATTTCTATTTACATACCCCATTGATTCTTTTGCATGTGGGTTTTGCACAATTCTTTCAATAACATACGGTTCAGTGGCTGTAATTACAGGATTGTTAAAGTTCACATTTCACTATTCATCTTGTTATCTCCAGTAATGGAAGGTTGAAATAAATGCACATAATTACATGGTTGGTTCTAAATTATTTTTGTATTGCTGTCACTAGGACACACTCGAAGAGCAAAACTTATTTTCAGTGTGTTTGTGGTGGCGTCTCTCTGGCAAAATAAAAAAACAATACCTGCAGCTGAACCCCTCTGCCATGAGTTTCATAGTGTTACAAAGCAGGATTGGATGGCTTACAGGGTTGCAATGCCTACTTGGTGAATTGTAAGCAAAGGGTTTTCAACGTGGTATGTGTAGGTGGAGTTTACCTGCAAAGGACAGCTCTGTGGAAATGCCAGAGGTGAAATAGCTGTAAGGTTTTTTTACTTTTTTTTCTTTTTTAAATAAAAATTGCTGTGTCCTGAGGTCACAAGGTTGAGAATGAAGAAAACATGAGCAAAAAGGTCACTCGATGTAAATTCTGCCATCGTCTGTCTCAGATCCCATGCCTCACTGTGTAGTTTGCACAGCCCCGTACTTGTGCTCGCTGCCCAGGATCAAGTCAAGAGTGTTTCTGTGCTGATGAACTGGGGTCAGTAGCAGTTTTATTCGAAGTGGGAGAAAAGAATGGGGAGGACGATAGAAGTAAATTGGGTATTTTACCAGTTTCACTTAGCTTTAAAGTTGTATCGTAAAATTACTTGGGGTTGGTTGGTTGATTTTTATTTGTTTGAGTTTTTTTTATGGAAGTGATCTTGAAAGCCTGCTCTGACTCCCAATATCAGTCTCTTGATGCTTTAGGAAGATGTATAAAAGCTTTCTTTAGCTTGGATTCAAACGTGTGATGATATATCTAAGGTGAAGTAATCTATGGTCAGTCTGTCTGTAATCTGTGGCCAGGAACGGTCGGTCTGAAGTTGAGATCTCTCTGGTTATAGAATAGCTGGTGTGTGTAAGTATATATATTTTAATTCATAAAAATTAACTTTGTGTAACTTCTGAGCTCAGCTAAACTGTACAGGTTGATGGAAATACATAATTATTTCCTGGCCTACCTACAGTTTTCCTAATCCCGAAGGTAGATGTGGCAACACTTGCAGCTCATGGGTTAAATACAACCTAAAGCCACTCCATAAGTTAATAATATGGAAATCCTCCTGAAACTATGAGAATTTACTTGGTTCCTGACATTCCAAAAGGATTGTTTGAGGTGAATCCTGAACAAGAAAAAGGTTATCCAGCCTTGCTTTAAGGTTACTGATGTTGGGTTTCAATATCACACTTAGTATTCAGGATTTTTTATCTACTTGTGGACACTTATGCATGACTAAGTGGGCAGAGACTAATAGAAAGTATTCTGAGAAGAACCAAGGATATTCAGAGATAATTTGTAGGCAGAAAAAGTCTTCCATAAAGTCAATAAGGAAACAAACAGTATCCCTTGATGAATGGAATGCATGGGGAGTGCTGCAGGAATTGGTCTGAAGGCAGACCACAGACTGGCTGAACACATGCAAGTAATGTATGGATTAGTGACCTGTCCAACTCTTGGCAGAACTTGGAAGTTTTCACTATGAACCCTTCTACTGACAAATAATTTCAGTAAGTTGGTGACCTTTGCACTGTGTCATCAAAAAGGATAAGGTCGATGGGTTGCTTAGTGATAATCCAGTCCTTCAAACAAGGACTGCATGGAAGTGGCTCCTTATCTTGGCTGTGGAAAGCCAGTTGAAGTTTCTTAGTAGTGAGGGATGCTCCAGTGTGGGCTCCCCTTTCCATAGGGCCACAGGCCCTGCCAGGAGCTTCCTTCAGCATAGGGTCTCCATGGGGTCACAGCCTCCTTGGGACACATCCCCCTGCTCCAATGTGGGGTCTTCCATGGGCTGCAGGGGGATCTCTGCTCTGGCACCTGGAGAAACACCTTCCCCTCCTTCTTCACTGACCTTGGTGTCTGCAGAGTTGTTTCTCTTGCATATATCTTACTCCTCTTTCTGGCCGCAATTGCTGTTGTGCAGTATCCTTTCCTCCTTAAATATGTTATCACAGAGGTGCTACCACCATCACTGATTGACTTGACCTTGGTCAGCAGTGGAGTCCGTTTTGGAGCTGTCTGGAGCCAGCTCTGTCTGACATGGGGACAGCTTCTGGTGTCTTCTCACAGAAGCCACCCCTGTGGCCTCCCAGTGCCAAAACCTTTCCACAAAACCCCGATAAAATGCTGCTGTCATTACAAGCTGCTGCAAAAGCATGTGGAAAAGCTGAGGGGTCTTTACTGGCTGGAGGCCACTACCCATGGTTTTCCTCCCTCACAAATAATATTTTGTTTGTTTAAAAAGTGATAGGGATGGGCCCACATGTGAGATGAGTTTTGTCATCCTGAATCTGCAGGTAATCTAAATAGATATAAGCTATCCCTTGTAACTTCTAGGGGGCCATTAAATGGAAATGCAAAATATCCACTATATCCCATAGGCTTGCACGTAGCCTGGTGAGCCTGACCATCTTGCTTTCAAGTGAGTTTCTGCTGTGTAATGAGCTAACTTCCCTCCTCAGCAATATATTTATTTGAAGATAAGAAGGAAGCATAAGAAGAAACCCCCTTGCCAAGGTAAATACACCTGCTAGCATGTAATATCCAGTTTTTCTTCTGCTGGGGTAAGGATATTGTCTCCATTTGGTGGCTGAAGCAGCTTCCCACCTCTGGCAGCAGCTGCCCTCTGGTTGTTAGAGATCCAAGTCCTGTGGCCTGTTGTGCTGGGCAGAAAAGGCTGCTCCAGGATTGTGGTAATCCTGTGTTATCACTCATTATCTCTGGTTGTTGTGGCTTCTGGTACAACAGCCAGAAGGTTGCTTCTGGCATTTCTGTTCTTGAACAGCAATCAAAGTAACACACAGAGCTGCGCACCATTTTTCTTCCCTGCCATAGATTCCTCCTTCCTTCCTCCATCTCAGTGACAAAAAACTTTCATGCAAAGGCTCCAAGCTACCCACAAATTTAGGGTGACTAGCTGTGAAGACAGACTTCAATATGTTATATCACTAGTAGACTTCTGTCTGCCTTGTGGCGTGCTCCCCTGCCTCTCTTTCTTTTTCTTTTGAAGAGGAATGACTCCCTAAAGTGAGGAGAAAATGTGCAAGGCAAACGTATTTCATGTCTGTCCTGGATCCCTTTTTATTTATCTTCCTTCCTTGCAATAGATGCCAAAGGAGTGCTTGTTATTTCTGGACATCTTGGGGAGAGTACTTTACTTTTAGGGTTTGGTTACCAGACTTATGTGGCACATCATGCAAGCCTACGCTCCCTGCCACCTCAGCAGATGAACAATTAGTTTTGGTTATTCTGTGTCCTCCTTTGATGTCCCGTTGGTCTTTTCAGAGTCCTCAAAATAATCTGCAGGCAAGCCCGCTCTGTTTAAAGTGAGATTTGGTTCTGCGTGATGCCCCTCACCTGGTTAACGTTGCTCTTGGCATCACCACTGTTCTGATGGTGTGGAGCTCCCTGGGTTTTATTCTAGCCTTTGAAAAGCACCCATCCAGGTTATGAAATGAGGCGGTTAAATTTAACATTATTTAGATGGCTTCCCAGGTTTTTTAAAAGAAATGGGCAGTAGATGCCTGTAAGAAGGCAATGCACAGCTTCTTGTCCTCTGACAGGCAGCATTGAACTTGTTCAGAGCCAGTTGCTTGGATGCTGCCATAGGTAAAGTGCTCTCGGTACCTAACAGAACAAGGTGGTGGTTGATACGAGATGCCATCAGCTTCAGATTTGATGACACAGCGAAGATACCTCTCTGTTAATTGGGCAGGGAGAGTTGGCCGAGCTGGAGAAGGTAAAGCTGAGCAGAAGTTGTGTGCTATTGAGAAGACCAACAGGCTGAGGGTGAACAAATGCAATTAACTGCTGGTCTCATTTGCATTTGGTGTGCGGATTGCAGTTCTTTCATGCATTGAATTAATAGCTCCTTATTAGGAGGTTTTACAGCATGCATCCTCCTGAGACACCTGAGTTTGTAAGTGTTTGTTCATGTTAGTGTGACAGCTCCTACAGCAGCAGCCCAGGTGCACATCACAGCACCAGCCCGTGCGCTGGATGGTGTTTGCTCAGATTTGAAAGCCTTCTCCTGTAGCGTTTGAATAAAACTCGTAGTGTTTCAAAATGCTCAACTATTAAGTTACGCTCCCGTGGTTCGCAGTATCATATTTAAAGATGTCACAGATGTTGGCTTTGGCATTAATTGTTTTCTTTTCCAAATCAATGGAGTTTAGTAATGAAGTGCTGATGGAAATAAAAATTTGGAAGCTTTATCACGGGGTAGATAATTTACAAATGTCTGTGAGCTCTGTGGCATTTTCCTTCTCCCCATAACCCCCATGCTGTTCAAGTTGCCAGGTGTCCCTCACCATGAAGCACCCCCTGCATGTATGTGGCTCTGTGTGCTTGGCTCTGCTGAAAACCTTGGTTGTTACCCTCAGTGTCCTTTCAGGGCCTGGTACGGGTTTGCTCAGTGGGCCTAGAATTTGAGGCAGTCTTTGACAGTTCAATCATGGGCTCCTTAGGCAAACTGTAGGAGTTTGCTTCAGTTCTGCCCTCAGCCTGCCTGCTGACACCTCCAGCTTTGCTGGTGTGCTCCAAACTGAGCTCATGGCCCACCTTGCAGACGTCCATGGTGCTCCCTTCTCATATCTGCCACTGCTTGCATCTTGCTGAAAACAAAATGCACTAATGAAAATCATTGCATCGCTATTGTCTGGGAGCTTTTGCAGCTATACTGAACTCCATCCCAGTTCTGTGGCATAGACTCATGTTTTCTGGGACTCCTTTGAATTTGTATCTTTACTGTTTCATATTAATCCATGAACCAAGTTAAACACGGGAATTCAAAGGCAAAGGTCTCCCCGGTGTTGCTCCTCTCTATTTTTTTTTTTATAAAGTTGGAGACCTCACACAATGCTGCAAAACAAATTGCACGCAAAGTTTTCATTTTATTTAAGACCATCTGTTTTCCTGCTTAGATGTCGTGATTGCACGGTTCTCACTGCTGCGCCTGTGTTAGGGTTATAGACATTGCCAAAGATGTATTGGCTTAATTAGGGCCTTGAAGCTCATTTCCAAAGGTACCAGTGTGAAGCTCGCTTAATATTGAATTCTGTTCTGGCATCTGTCTGGTGCTGAAGGTGAAGAAAGGAAAAATGCGCAAGACTTTGAGAAGGGGGGAAAAAGGAGGGGTGAGGGGCAAGGCAGAAGAAATTCAGAGCAGCCAGATCAGCATTGCTCCTTTCAGTGTATTTCCAGCATGGTTTTTTGAATGTCTTCCATAACGTGTTACTAACAAAAATAAAAAAATCCCTCAAAAGAAATCCTCTTTGGCATTCGAACTGCAATTTCCCATGCTTAATTTAATCCTTTTCTTGTACTTGAGAGTTATTTAAGATACTCTTTGACTTTGTTTTTGCACACTTCAAGTCTTTACAAGCAGTTACATCCACGGTGTGCTGAGCCAACCTTTCCTCTCTCCTGAGCTCTGTTGCTGCTCTGTTTCCTTTGTCCCATGCCAGAGTTTTGTGGAAGCTGCCTCTTTCTTTTCTTTCTTTTTTTCCTCCCCTTGCATCTGCATTCCTGTGAGTAATATAAGTACAGTACTCTTTTTGCACAGTGCTCTTCTCTTTACAGATAAAAAACCTCTGTAAGAACCACATGTTTCTGTGGGTGAAAGAGGTGCCTTTTCTTATGCTAAGCAGCTGGTACAAACCTGTGTTCTGTCTTCCGGAAGTGCCTCCATACTCACTGCCAGGGTGATTTGAACACTGCTATAACGTCTTGTTGAAAAACAGTCTGTCCTGTTCACCTCTGAAGAAACCCTACCCGCTATTCACTGCGTAGAAAAGTGCTTCAAAAACCATACCCAGCTTATCATTCAGTGTAGCCCTGTCTGGATTTGTTGCAATTGGCTTATGCCAGTGTTGGAGAAGAAGCAGGGAAGCAAAAGTGTTCTGCTGCAGCCACCGTGATCCAGCACAAGCAAGTACTGGGATCATCATGGAGCACTGGGCCAGTCTGGTGCTCCCTGGTCTATTAAAAATAATGCAGAGTGTGAGCGATGTTGTCACCTCCAGGATGATAAAGATTTCTTTCATTGATAGTGGTTCCTTGCACAGATGAGTTTCTGGGTCAGCAGCAGCATAACTTAACTTGTGCAACTGCTTTATGCTCGCTATTTACGTCTGTGTGTACAGGATGAGGAGGGAACCCATTAATCCTCTGCCTTGGCGTGTCACGTCACACAGCTTGGTGCGAGATCAGCACAGATTGTGCATCAGAAATATCCCCCTGGTGCAAGGCACTGACACAAATAAGTCAGTCACTGGCAGCACAGTGTCCATTGAGGTTTCGGTGCGTCCTTGGCTCTGAAAGCCTGCAAGGCTCAGCAGGGAGCTTAAATGGAGATTTTGAATGGCTGGAGCTTGTCCTTTGTGGATACTGAGCCACTAAATGTAGCCATGCCCAGTTTGATGCCATCAGTGCTCTCGAGCTCAAGAGGGCTAAAGGGTGGAAGTGGAGTGTGCAGGCAGAAGGACGAGTGGGTAGTGCTGATGTTTGGAATAAGGAAAAAAAGAGGTTTAAAAGAAAATAAAAAATGAAGGTGCAGCTGGGTGGTGAGGTACCCCAAGAATGTGTGGTAGACTGGAAAGCTGGGCTCAAGATGTTAATGAAGATGAGCTGTGTGAATCTTGGGCATCTGAATGGCATCTGTGGAAAGGGAGGGTTAAATAACCATGGGAGGAGAGAGCTGATCGTGTTTCAAAATGAGTAAGAAATGAGGCTTTGCTTTTAGAGGAGGGACAGAGGCAGTCAGGTTTTTTCCTTTATGCTATTCCCTGGGATTGTTTCTGACTGGAAGGGAGGTGCTGCCAGGTGTGAGTGGATGTGGAAGATGTCAAGAGCAAGGTTCTCTGCCTTCTGAGACACTGAAGGCATTTTAGGGTGAAAACTGGACTGGAACAAAAGAGCCACGTTGCACTTCCAGTAATAGGTATGTAGGCCACAGGAGAAAAGGCTGGCTTGGCTCAGCTCTGCTCTAGTAGTTCCCACTTCCTATTTCTTAATTAGTTAATGTTTGTAAATGTGAAGTGTTCTGTAAGTGCTAAGTGCTATTGTGGATACTAAAATTCACTGTATAACCTAATATAGAGAAAAAGTATGCAGGCTTAGCTGCATAAGTAAAGCAGTTCCTGGCATCCATTGACTTAACTGATGTCACCAAACTGAAACTGCAGGAGTTATGGTGAAGTAGATGTGATCTAATGGAGTCTTAAAATTGGGTGGTATTTGTCTTGGAGACAGCTGTAACTCATCAAGGGAGAAATGGTTTATTGAGTCAGCGTGTGTGTGGGGACATCCAAATCAATTGTTATTTACCTGGTGATGAGTAACTGTGATGAACCGGTGGAATCTGTTATGGAAAGTTTTATAACAGACTTTAAACATAAAAAATAAAATAAAATCTTGGTCTTTCAGGAACTTTTAATGTTTTGTTTTGCAGTTTTGCTATGACTTTTGACCTCAGGTGCCTGGCATGGCTGAAGGGTCTGTTTTGAACTCCAACATATGGTCCCAGCACCATATCCCTGTCATGTGTCCTGGTAGCACCAAGTGCGGTTACGTATGGAGAAACCGCCTCTCCCCACAATTGTGTGTGCCAGGAGGTCAAGATCCTCTCGTGGAAGTGCGATGAAATGAAGCTTGCAAGCTCATTACCCAATTCCTATACAGTCTGGAGAGCATAAGCTTTGTTATCAACCAAAATAGACTTCCAGCTAACTGGTGTCTTACCTGGATCCCCGGATAATGCTACATGAGACATACAATACTGGGAGGAAATGTTGTTTCTGAAGCCCAGATTGGATAATGCTGTGGTAGGAAAACTGATCCTTAATTTTCTTCCAGGCAACATCACCGAGTTGCTCCTGTTATTAGAAATGTGTGCTTTCTCAGTTGTGTTACTCAAGTCTTGGAACAAGTTTATACTGAAGTAGTTTCCCGGTTAATGGCATAGTTTAGATAAGCACATTATTTCTTATATCCTTCTGTTGTTTTGGGTTGGGTTGGTTTTTTTTGAATTCTCTCTTTTTGTGTTGAGGATAATCTTGTTTTCCAAAACACACAGCATTTCAGTATCTCATACATTTCTGTGTAGAAAAAGTCATCAGTGTGTAACTCCCAGTTAAAAAATGGATTGATTCAAATTCTTGATAACAAATATTGAACAACTCAAAAAGGAGTCGGGAAACACAGGTAACTTCTTCTCAGTGAGGGTGACAGAGCACTGGCCCAGGCTGCCCAGAGAGGTTGTGGAGTCTCCGTCTCTGCAGACATTCAAAACCCGCCTGGACGCCTTCCTGTGCAACCTCATCTGGGTGTTCCTGCTCCGGCAGGGGGATTGGACTGGATGAGCTTTGGAGGTCCCTTCCAATCCCTAACGTTCTGTGATTCTGTAATTCTTGCTCCAGAGGCCACCAACTCCCCTCATTCTTATTCCACGCGTGCACAGCTTTCTTTGACTGCGCACGCAGAGATGTCCTGTCTGGGCATTGCCTGGCCTCTTACCATGAGGTTCAGCAAAAGTGCAAAGTGCAGAGAAGGTTTTTGTGCACTGAAGCTTTTTTTCTTTGTTTTCTCTGAAGATCTGGACTGAAATTTGCATGGTTGAGTCCACAAGGATGGTTTCACAGGTTCCCTGTTGGTCTTTCTATTTTTTAAAAGTGCAATGCTTCACAATACAACTCATGATTATTTTTTTAATTTGGGGTTTTTTTGGAAGCCTGTGTAGGATAACTCTGCAAATGTAAACTGCATCTCAGATAATCATTAGGATGTCATCCTTTTGCAGCACTGGCTTAGACCGGGAGGTATTTCCAAGACAAGTTGTAGACATAAATCCCTCACAACAACCGTTTGCTGTTCAGGGAGACTTCTCAGCTGGAGCCTTGTCAGAGGAGCATTAGAGTAATTTTCACATAATCAGAGCCTTGGCTGTCTGCAGTTTGTGTGTGTTAGGGAGCTGGAATTGTGTGGTACTGTTCAAATGAAATCAGTTTACCACCGATAGACTGTCCTGAGCAAATACATGGGCATGAGCTGTCGAGTTTGAAACCTATGAAAGGCTTCTGAGCAAGTCTGTGGGTGAGTTTTAGTTGTGTGTTTGCTTTTTGGTGTGGGTTTGAGGTTTTGGTTTTGTGAGGGCTTTTGTGCTTGGGTTTTTTCGTTGGGTTTTTTTTT
>NW_010167334.1:0-3096 GCF_000695765.1 Mesitornis unicolor
CGATTCTGTGATTCTGTGATTCTGTGAAACTGTACCAAAATATTGCCTTCATTCAAGTATAGTATATGACAAGATGTTCATTAGAAATGAAGTACTTAGACAATTTTGAAAATCGCAATATAAAACTGCCTAGAGCTGCAGTGATCACAGTAGCCATTTCTGCTTGCATTTTTCAAGCATTTTTAGAGATACAGGACATCCTTTAAAGCAGTAAATGATTTAGGGATGCCCTTTACTAATTTGCTGGTAATGCTTAAGCATCTGAAAAGCCCCCTGATCCCACCACAAGTTTTTCATAGTCCAGTTACAATAGGGAAACAACAAAAAGGATTTAGTGTTGTTTAGGATGTAATTACATCTGTAGGTTGTTTGCTAAGCCATAGCAAGCAAATAAACTTGGGTAAAAGTCTCTTTAGTCTATAAAAAGACTGTATTGGTTTTATCTAAAATTTTTATAATAAGATTTGCTTTATCTACATTATTGCAAAAGGCATCAACAAAAGGATGAAGTTTTGCATGTTAGCACAATAAAGTTATAAAGTAAAAAGTACCTTTTTGTCTTTTTTGTTTACTTATCCAGAATTCAACAGAACATGAATGCCCCACAGTCTTATTTTGATTTAATACCTTGAAACAAGGGAACTGACCAATAACGTTCAAAAAGTTAAATGGCCAGGAGTCACCAAAGGACATCACTTGGAGATTTTCTGGTCTAGCACACACATTTCAATGAAAAAAACCCCACACAAATCAGTTAAAGAGCTTGTGGTTTTCTTCCCCAGTTAAATTAAATACCAATAAAATTTGGAATTTGCTCAGTTCAGTTTGTGAATTTTATATATATATATAAATACACAGAGATAACAAATAGAACATCCAGAAATAATATTTTGAGTCTATAACTTTCTGTGAAAAAGACAGCTAATCACTACAACCAGCACTCCGTGGTCAAAGAAGTATGACCCTTAAATCCATGACAGTTTATCATGTTTAAAATTTCAGTGTACACATCATTTACACTGGTTGGGTAAATACAGATCTGACCACAAAAGTCAGTGGCACAGCTGAAGTTTTCAAAGATACTTATGTTTTCTCTGAACTGGAGACCCACACTGAAAGTACTGGCATCATACTGCAAAGCCATTTATAAACACTATGTCAACAGCTGCAAAATACTGAGCTTAATTTTACTAACATTGTAACCAGTAGAAAGTATGCAAAGAACATGCTGAACACTACAAGCAATTAAAGCAGGTAGTTCTGCATAATATCATGATGGTTTTTAAAACAAATTTTTAAAATATTGAGAAGGAAAAACATATAAATATGTTCACTATTCTAACTTGAAATAGAAAGAAAAATTCCTTTACATAAAAAAATTAATAATTGGACATAATTAATTTGCAGAAAGATATACTAAAATTTTTCAGCAAAATAAAGAGTAGTTGAACAAGGCAAGCATTTATTCTATTGAGTTGGCCAAAAAGTAATTGCAGCTTTTTTTCTGGGTAAATGAAAGGCGAATTTTTAATGGGAAACAAAAAATGTATTAAACAATATATAATCCATTTTGTGTAATAACCTTTTGCCATCTTGCAGGCAACTTCATGATTCTGTGCTCAAAAAAGTTCTTATCTTTTTTTTAAAAACAGTTCCAAGAACAATTTGATATCCTCATCAGCAGTGAAGGTTTTACCATTCAAGGAGTTTTGTAAAGAACAAAACAAATGGCAGTCTGATGGTGCCAGGTCTGGCCAATGTGGTGGATGTGGTAACACTTCCCACCCAAGCTGCAACGGTTTTTGACAAGTGACCAAACTTGTATCTGATCTAGTGTTATCATGGAGAAACACAATACCTTTGTGATTCACCAACTCTGGACGCTTTTGTTTGATGGCATCATTTAATTTATCAAGCTGATGACTGTTGTACACGTCCCGGTTAATGGTTTGATTCTTTGGAAGCAATTCAAAATACAAAATATGTTTGAAATCCCATCAGACTGAAAGTATAACCTTCCTTCAGTGAATATCTGCTTCTAAAGTGCTTTGAGCTGGGTCATCACGCTTGCTCCACAATTCATTTTTCAGTGCCTGTTATCATGTGTTTAAAAAATGGATTGTTTTCTTCACTTTTCAAGAGACAATCACAGATATCAATGCACTTAGTGAAATAAATTTCTTTGAGGTCATGTGGTACCCAAATATCAGGCTTCCTAATTTATTCAAGTTGTTTTAAATGGTTTTCAATGCTCAACTTATATATATTAAGATTATCAGCAATCTCTTGTGTCATTAAACACTGATTGAAGTCAATCAATGCCTTTATTTTGTCATTTTCCACTTCAATTGGCCTTCCAGAGCATGGTGCTAACATTAAAATCTCTGGACTGAAATTTAGCAAACCAGTTCTAACACTGCTGTAGTTTTAAGGCATCTCCACCGTACACATCATGTTACTTTTCATGAGCTTGCACAGTGTTTTTTGCTCTTCTGAAGTAATACAGGAAAATATGATGAAAATATTCCTTTTCATTTTCCATTTTGAAATAGATGCCAAATAAATGTTAATGAGATTGTGCACTTTTCTAAAACAAGCTTTAACTGTCAGCTGTCAAGTTGCATAATGAATCTCTGGTTTAAAGTTGGTTACATTTCAAACCACGTATGTCCAGCTACTGAAAAAATACCCCCACGCAATTACTTTTTGGCCAACCCCATATGTGTTACTGCCAGAGAGGATAGACTTACAATCTTTACTTCAGCTTCACTGCTGGATTTATTACAAATGCATTAGTTCAGGTACACAACATTATCTGCCTTGGCTTATGTTTTTGACATCTCTGTCTTCTCCTTCAGAAATAAACATTACATAATCACAAAAATTAAATTTGTTTTTACTGTTAGTATTTGGCCCTGTGGAATACTGTAGTATAAGACTCGGTTTATCATTTTATGTTCACCAAATTACTGTGACTTACTGTTTTTCAATAAAAACTGTTTGAACATCCACAGCACGATAACGATGGATCCACAGTTTCTCATGAAGATGTCAGAAGGACAAGTTTCCACTATACATGACAGAACCTGCAGGGAA
>NW_010167334.1:3127-13044 GCF_000695765.1 Mesitornis unicolor
CAGAACTGAATTTTACACTAAGCTATTCTTGCTTTATCTGTTTTTTCCCTTCAAATTCAGAGGTGATCAAACAACCTTGCCATTAGATTGATCTCTGTTGTATGTATGTTTAAAATCTTTAGAATTCTGAAACAGAATTACTGCACAGATGCTGGGCTATGATGGAGGTTAATAAAAAAAAAGAAAACACTGCCTAAAAACAGATGTTTGGATTTTGAAGCACAAATAGAGCTGACACTTGGCAGATAAGCCCAGATTTTACCAAGTCTAAGGGATAAGAGACAAACATTCCTCTTTTAATCTGATTTGGTTTACTCACTAGTATTCAGATAAGATAAAAGCATAAAAGATCAAGGTCCTATCTTTTGAATCATTAATCAGTGGCTTTTTATTTTCTTCTACAATACTTGGAGCACCTGTGTATCCAATAGGAGGCAAATCTCATATACAATAGGAATTCCGGGATTTACTAACAATTGCTTGTTTAAAAAATAAGGTGGTTGACAACAGTTTTGTTTAGAGGTGGGTTTTAATGACTCTTCATTCAAATCTTACCAACTAATTAAAACCCACTAGTATATATTCATCTCCAAAGGTTTGAAGATGGCATGTCTAATAGACAAGAATGAGTTACAATATCAAGATGAAGTCCTGTGTCAAATAGTCACTACATTTTCAGGATACAAAAGAAAAATAATCTGAAAAAGTAAATAATTACCAATTAAAACTCTAATAAACGTACCAATGCTCTTATTAGTCCCCTTCACATAGAACATTTTTGCCACTAGCTAAAGCAAAAAAGTAGTTATTGGCAATTATGGGATACACAAGTGAATATCTTATGATGTCAACATTAACAAGTTTTCAAAAATATGGTGTAGAAACATTATGACACCATCTACAATTCATACAACTCTGTTGAAATGAAATGAGATTTGGGCAATGTGCTGAAAACCAACTCACTGAAGGGGTATAAGCACTGTTTTGCTCGTGGTATGCAGGATGACTGAAACAAAACTAAGTGTCTAAAATGCTTATAACGCGAGTACATTATACTAGGTTTCAGCTGATAAAGGAGAAGGAGCTGATTTTTCTCTTTCTCACTTTCAAGTAGCACCTTCACAGATTTATTTTTAATTTTTAATAATCGTTATATAATTTGCAATAATTATTATACAGAAAACTACATGACATGAAATTAATAATTTGTGACACTGATAAATATAAAGACTATTAGTTAGCTGTCTATATACTATGTGAATCCATATGAATTGTATTTTTACACTTTCAGCAAAGTGCAAAAATTAGAGGACATTGAAGTAAGTAGAAGTAAGATTAAATGTTGTCAGTGTTACTATGCAGTTTCCCATTACTACAAAAAAAACCCCAAGGAAATAAGTATAATAAATCATTCAAGGTATGCTATGAATGTAACGCCAGGACCACCACTGAATTTGTAGGTATGTAGTATAAGATAGCAACTGTAAGAGTAAATGTTGTTCAAACTCCACAAATAGCAGATTGATAAAAGAGAACACAGCAATATTTTTGGTATTCTCTATACTACAGTCGTGTTTTATGGAAAGCAAATGGCAGGATTTTATGGGTGGTCAATGTAACTATTTCTTATTGATACATTTTATAAGTTGCAAGAAAACTAAGGAAGCTCAGAAGTTCAGTCAAGAGTGAATTTGATCAGTTTATCTCAACAATTACGGTTCCCCAACTTTTGTGCCATCTGTCCATACTACACAGGAAAACTAATAAAGTGGCTGCCAGATTGGAGGCTGTGATGTTTTTTGATTGGTGGGGATCCCTTCCCAGTGAGGGCTACTGGGCAGATGCAGCATTTGCTTTTCCTCGGGTGGTGGAGCCAACTTCTTTCTTGTGAGAAATGAGAACTAAACTCACTGACATTGGTATGGGGCAGGTAACAGTCAACCACAGCTCTACAGTGAATAACTGCAGTGTTTTTGAATGGAGCAGGGTCCTGATTTTCTTAAGTATCAGTCCCCAAGCTTTTCTTCCCCACATCTGCTTCTAAGGAGGTGACTAGTATGAAATTAGTGTCTAAAATAAAATCTAACTCCAAAATCACCAAAAGGGTTGTCAAGCACTGGAGCAGACTACCCAGGGAAGTAGTGGAGTCACCATCCCTGGAGGTATTTAAAAGATGCGTAGATGTGGTGCTGAGGGACATGGTTAAGTGGTGGAGTTGGCAGTGCAGTGTTAACAGTTAGACTTGATGATCTTAAAGGTCTTTTCCAACATAAACGATTCTATGATTCACTGCTTGAGATCTGACTCAAACCCAGGTATAACAACTAGTTGGTGTTGAATGAACCACTAAGCCTGAGTCAGTAGCTGCCTCTCAGCAGGTTTTAGAGCACAAAGGGGGTGTAAAAGCTGGAGTATCCACCCTCATTTATGGTCTGTTCTGCCTGAGATTACCAACCTAAAATTCTGAATTTATGATTCTAAATTAGTATTTTGCTACTGCACTGATGTTGTGATCTGTCCTGTATCCACTTTATTTATTTAGGTGCTTCTTGCCAGCATTTCTTGTGTCTATCACAAGCAGATTACTGACAGACAAGGTCAGCCTCTTGTACTACACTCCAAATACCAAAGAAAGTAATCTTCTGAAACCTCAGGGTTTCAGGAGCCCACAGAGGCTTTTTATCCACTTAACTTCCTATAGAAAATGGAAAGGGAAATGTATAGATAATGTTCAATCAATTAAAAAAAAAAAAGAAGTGGAGACAAACCCAGCAAGATAGCTGATCCAACAAAAGCAGGAAGATGCTAAAAGCTCCCCTAATACTGCCTAGTTCAGAGACCTGCTGCCAGCACAGACCTCGGGCAACCTCAACAATATATGTAGTTGTTTAGCTCGGCCATTTCTCTGGATAACCTGCTTGTAATTAAGCACTTTTTGTGAATATCACTGTTCCATGCTACTGGCCTATTTTACCCCTTCAGTTTTTCTTTTATATGTTCCATATAACTTAATGAGGCAGCACTTTTTTCTTTTAGAAACAAATTAGGTGTTAGAAATCAATAATCCACAGCAGGCCTCACAGTTGCCAATACTTTGACAAGAAACCCTCAGTTCTTATAAACAGTGATATGAAATCCAGCAAGAACTTTCAGGATGTGCAGTTCTCTCCTACATGTCAGTCTGAATTTTGCTCTCAGTTGTATTCCTCTAAAGAAGTCTCGTAACATAGTTCTTGAGAATAAGCTGCAGTGTGTGGTTGAGTAACCTGATGCTAACTCTCTGGTGGCACCCTAAGATGGGAACCCTGCAGGTATGCGTGAGCTGGACCCAGAGTGGGACAGCCCAGCAGCATGGGGAGAGGCTTCACAGCACTGGTGCCTGGACAGCTCTCTGCTCCTAACACCGCAGGGAGGGTTGATCCAAGCAACAGCATCAACACAACGCTGGCTATGAGGTGCATGGTCCCAACACAGCAAACACGGAGAATGAATAGTGCAAGTCAAAAGTAGCGAGTTTCCTCTGAACTACTCATTCTTACCTACAGTGCAGGAGACTCAGGGTATAGGGGCATGCTGTAAAGTTGTGCTTGCCTGCAGTGACAGTCACAGGAGCTGAAGAACAGCTATCATGTCCACACAGCCTGTATTTCAGATTGTTTCTAAATGGTCAATAATTCTGATGAGAAATTGCAGCCCCCATCATAGTCCTCCTCCTACACAAAATTTAGAGCTGTACCTTAAACCAGGTTTTATTTCTGGAGGTATCTCCATCCCATTTGCTGTCCAGCCAGAAAAGGATCTCATAAAATCATGTTGCTGGCTAGCACTGGAGGAGAACTGTTACATTTCATTATGTCATACTCATCCAACATGTGTTTTGAGGCTAGATCAATGGAAGAGAGATCTGCAATCTCTCTTATATATGGTTATATTCGATCTACTACTCATGAACTATTAAAAAGTGAGAATAAAGTACATAATCCTTCTAATAATAAGAGTAATTTCAGAATAAAAATATACATAGTAAAACTACACTGCTTCAAATTAGTAAACCTAAATATTTACTTTATATAACTTTTTCTTTAATTTATTGTCCACAAGGAAAATATTCTGCTTAGAGTTATGTTCATGTATCATCAGAAGGAATAGCTAATACATATCATTCATGTACTAACAATGTATCTAAACCTGTAATTTGTAAACCTAGAAAAACTCAGTATACATTTCCTTAAAATGTTGCATTTCCTTAAAAAATGCATTTCCATCAAAGAGTGCACAAATATATTTATTATTCCTATAGTATATTAAGAACAAGCTCTTGAACTGAGTACTTCTCACTAAAATAGTGAGAATAAAATAGAAATATTATTTATTTTAGAAATAGAAAGAAAAATTTTGCTTAGGTTGTTTTTAACATTGGTGTTTTGCATATGGTGAGCAGCATAAAGGACATTTTAGAGAAAATGGGTTAAAATTCACGGATGTAACATCCTAGACAGCCAAGGCAAAAAATGCCTTGACAAGCGTTTAGATTAATGCAAGCTACGACAGAGAGTTAGGTTAACCAGCTTCAGCATGAAGTATTACATAGAACATGTACACAGAAATTAACTGTAAACATATAATCAAGATTTTTCCGGTTTTACTTTTCGTTGCGGTTTCATGACTGGGTGCAAACTTTCACTGTATATTAATACATTACTTATTTTGATTTCCACCTTGAAGCTTATACAACCATACCAGAAACTAAAGTCAGCCTCAAGTTCACAAAAAAACCCTAATAAACCCTCACTTAACTGTCAAAGTTAATCCTAGTTTCAACTTTCCTATTGCAATCTCTGTCTGACATTAATCTAAATATTTTAAATACTTGCTCTGTTAACAGCAGCTTACAGGCTCAGAGCAGTGGACTACACACTCCGGTTTGCAATGCTGCTACTTCCTAAATTAGAAAGCAATCCTCTGATCTGCTCGAAATTATATTTATTTTAATGAAATTTTAACCAAAAATTTTTCATTGGGTACCTCATATGTTGGATGCTTTAACTTCCTTTTCTCTAGCTTTTCCAGCATACTCACTTTTATCTTTGTCTCACAGAAAAAACATGGCTGCTAAATTGCACATTACCTGACTGATATTGGATATCTCCAACACCTCATCAAAATCAAAATTACAGTTCTTTCCTCAGCAATCTCCACAAATTTGCTCCTTGCTACTTATGTTTCCTGCTTCTTCTAATTTCAAAATCAGATCTGCTCCCAGCTTCAGATCCTCTCATTTAGTTTTTTTGCTTTGTATAACTTCTTGGAATACTGAGTCAGCTGCACGAAATTGGTTAATTTCTGTTCCTCTAAGTTTCTCTCCAATACAGCCAATATTTTTCCATTGAAATATTGAAATATAGGTGACATTTTATTCTGCTCCTTTCCTTTTATTTCTAGACTACAAACATCAGGATTTATTGGATGTTGCCAAAGACATTTTAGGTGCTACTGTAAAACAAAATGATTCATTGATTCATCAAACGTTTATAACAAAATGACTTCTCGTAGCATTTTCAAATGGTTCTCTCTATCAGGGTGAAGGCATACTAGGAAAGCATTGAAAAACCTTGAAAAATATTATATATTGCATGTGCACATGCATACACACAGACATTTCATACTTAGAAAAACACAGACTATTGGATAGCCTTATATGACAGGTTACTGAGGAATGCTGCTGTATGACATTAGAGGATAACAGGCTCTGAGTCTCATTTCTCTAAGATAGGAATCAGCAAACCATTTAGAGCATTTTCAGGAAGATGCATTCCTAGCTCAACAGGATTGCTGGTGATGAAGCAACATCGTGATGTAGATAGAATCGATTTACCCATCAATAACCGAGCTAGCTGACATTTCTTTATAGTGATCAGCTTAAATGTAAGAAAATACATGGACTGTAGAAGCAAAATATGAAGTAGAGACCTTAATGACTTGTGTTTTAAAATCTGGTCTCCTGTTTCTTCAGCAGTGCTTGATACACAGTTTATGTTCATGTTAACTTCACTTAGGTTAGCTAATAACTGACCTTCATTATTGTCGTCACACTCCAATGCTACGCAGGGTAAAACAGGACATGTGGCAAGGGGAGACGACAGAGACAGTAAGGAGGATGGGGATGCAAGTCAAAAGCCATATTCCAGAACACATGAAAAGTTTTTGTGTGGTCAAGTGCAACAATGTACAATCATTTTGCCACAAGGCTAAATAGTTACTAATATATGCTAAACTATTATCCTTTTCTCACAGTGTCCTATCCCCTAGATGAACTTAGCAATCGTGTAACAGAGCTGCAAAACAGAATTTGTCAGACCACTTATCTTGCTGAATTTGTCAATCCACCTTTCCTGCAATAGCCAGCAGCTGAATTTCTATTTTTGCTACAGCTGGGTTCAGCCTTCTTCGCAGTGAAAGAGTGAAGCCATGAGAGCCAGCCTACAGCCAGCCCTGAAGCAGTCCAGGACGAGCACTGGAGCAACCAAGCAGGGGGCTGGAAGCCACTGCTGCTCCGCACCTGTCAAGGAGCAAAGCAGGTTAGGCTTGGCCCTCTTTCCTGAATTTCACTCACTGTCAGTGGAACAGACTCCAACACCATGGAAACACTTAAAACACACAAGGAGTCTTACTTTGTGCTGCAAAGACTGTAACAAATGATAGGCTGCCTATTTTCAAGACATTCAGAGACTGAGTGAACTTAAGAGTGAAAACACCTCAAATTCCAAGGAATAGAAACTACATTAAAATGCCTAACCTAGAGCTCATTCTTTCATAATTTAACTGTACAGTCGTAGAGCTGCTAATAAGTAGTTTATTAGTCATAAAATGGTTATTAACATTGCAGTAATAGATGTTATTAAAGTAATAAATATTCCACATACAATGCTTATTTCTTACTAAAGTTTAAGACTGTTTCAAAGATCAGATGTCTCCTTCAGTCCACTGTTACAGCGTGAGTGGATTTTGGTAGGAAGCGCTCTTTCTTCTTTGAGCAGAAACTTTGTCGTTGTTGGAGTTTGACAGAGTGACAAAGGAAAACAGATCACAGATGCTGACTGCAAAACTAACTGAAAGCAAAGAGCTTTCACTTCTTTCTCTTTGAGAAGTTGTTCTTCTGCTGTCCAGTTCTAGGGCTCTCTGAAATTAAAATTAAAAATAAAAAGAGCACATAAGTTTCAGAGGTACATTGAATGAAATTTTGCCTACTCAAATCTATCACGGACTTTAGAAACACAGGGCAATCATGAGCACAAAAATATTTTTCTAGATATGAACACAAGCCACTACTATCCCTTCACATGTATGTATACGTATAGAGTAACAGAGCACTGGAGTACCCAGGTTGTGTGAGACTTGGTTTCAGCTCTTTCTCAAGGGGACTGAAACTCACGTGTGTTGCAACACACGTGCACAAACACCTACAAAGCAACCTCTGAAAGGGAACCTAAATGAATAATTAGAAGGTAAGTACTAATCCTCTACCAATGGTGCAAAAGGGATGACAGGTGTAAAGGTGTGAGAGGACAAGGAGCCACAGTCCCTCTCGTGCCTTCAAAGGAAGTGACAGTTGTCACTGCTTTCAGTGAAGAGCTGTTTTATAGGACTATGGTGTGTGATTGCCAAAAATTCCTGTTTGAATCAGTCTCTTATTGCAAGTTATGCTGGAATGACTGGGCTTTTTCAATTCAGTTCTGCTTACAGTATTAGATAGTCATAGTCTGTTCAGACATCTCACGTCTGCAATGCTCTTGCTATACAAAAGCCCAACTGCACCTATCCAGGAAATATTACCCCCCAAAAAAATTAAAAAATCGAGCATTTCCAGCATGTGAAGATTGAACCAATTTTAAAAGTATTCAGGACTGAAATGGCTAAATTCCTATTCAACCATTTCTGGATGTAATTTTAATATCTACACAATAGCAGAAGTAGTATAATTTATGGAACACATCATTAAAGACGGGGAAAATTATGTGTGACAAACACCCAAAGCCTGATCATTTAATCTGATGCAATGTATTTTAGTAACCAAATGCAAGTCACCCAGTCGTTGTGTGTGTTTCAGCCACATTAGATGACTGTGGAGTTCATAGTTTCTAATTTTTGAAGTAGATTACAGCTGCCACACTGGTAAGACCTTACAATTATATCTGAACAATAAATAGAATGGTTATGGCATGTGAATATTAGATATTGTTGTCTGTGATTTGCACTTAAAGAGGGATTTTCATCAAGTTTACCATTCTCAAAAAGTCTGTTTTGCATTTAAATAAGCATCCTTAAAAATTGATCTGTTTTGCTCAATTATACAATGCCTCATTCTGAAGCCTAGGAGTAATTTATTATACAGACCCTGTGAGCAAGGAAGATGTATTGCATTGTACTTAATCTTATCAAATTTCTCCTGATTTTTTATGACAATGTCTGTTTATCATAATTATTATGAGTTGTCTGGGTTAATAAAACTTGAAAAACTATGTGGGAATTAAGCCAGTATGGAATGTTGAACTTACTATTTATGTAAGTCTATCTGATACCAGCTGTCCTTCATGGGTCCGTGAAGCTGTTCATTTCAGTGTTGTCTCTTGGACCACCGTTGTTAAGTAGTTCCAGTGTATAGAAGTCCAAATGTTAGGAATATATAATTTGTATTATGAACTCTTACAGATCAAAATATTTTAAAATATTTTAGAATATTGCAAATTAGTTATTTTCTAATCATATCTGATAGAAAACTTTGTTTTCATGGAAACTGATGTGGTCTTAATTTGCATTGTGCTGTAACTTTAATAAAATAGCTGCTTTGCCTTGGTGCTTACCTGTGGATAACTTGTATATAGTGCAAAGGCACTGCTTTGCTCTTTTAGAGTCGTAGATTCTACATGGTAAGAATTATTTATAACCACTTCCTATACTGGTTCCATACTATAGTATCATTTTTAAGAGGCACTTCCTACTGAATGTGAATTCAGTAGGAAATTGTTTCTAAAACTAACGAACAAAAAAAACCTTTTAAATAAGTGAATCTTGATTTAATACACCTTTCAGAAGATGCAAAACACAAATTACTTTTTATTTGAAAAGAATTTGAAGCACTCATTTTTTAAGATTATGCCAGTGGTCTTTTTGCAATCTGAAATAAAAGCCCATGTTTGCCACATTCCTTGACACATAACCACATTGGTTTTCCTTAAAATTAAATCTGTAGGCACCGAGCAAGTTTTCAATCCAAAGCTAAGTCAGTGACACTCCAAAGTAATGAGAATGCCCAAAAAATTATTGTACAGTAATGAAATGTGGAGAAAATACACTTCACATATTTCACAGAAACAATAAAGGCACATGAAATTCCCAATTAAAAATGGGAACAAAAAGTTTCAAAGAAGGTTGGAAAAAACTATTCAATCAGCAGTGTGTGGTTCCTCTTTGAATACCAATGGTATTCCTTACCAGGCTAATGTCCTTCTTCTGTCATTAGAAAGGCTGAAAAGTTTGGGATCTTCTATTTTTGGCACTGGCTCTGATTATTTTGTGACTATTCCCACATCTTTCTTCAGTTCTACATTTATCAATAATAGCACTGGTCCTTTTCAGAGGTATGGTATGAGCACTAATTTCCAGGATAAGGCACATGAACTTTCTGGTAATAGGCACAGTGGAAATGCAACACTGTTTCTGCTACAAGAACGACTTTGGAGTTAAAGAAGCGAAGAGACAAAAGCAGTGTTAAGTAAGTTCATACTGAAGTCAATAAACTATATAATGACAAGAATTAGTGTTGTTCTATTTCACAGTTCAATATAATGTAAGATTTGTTGCTTAAAGGAGGACTTAATGATGTTTACAGATAGACTTTATGGTTTATTTGTCACCAT
>NW_010167334.1:13057-53326 GCF_000695765.1 Mesitornis unicolor
TGCCTGGACCATATACAGTCTATTTTCATACCAAGGAGAAGAAAAAAAATATAGTTGAAAATTCCTGTATCAAAGCAACTTTAACGTGTTAAGATAATTGTCTTGCAATGATTGATCTAGTCGTGTCAAGATAATAAGGTTTTTATGGTCCTGAGGAGGATTTAATCTAATTCTTGGAGGGATTCTGATCTTACTGTTGCTGCTTTATCACTTTGAATCTCAACACTTTTATTTGAATTTGCTCTGCAAAATTCAATATACTTTTAGTTGACAGCTGAAGACATAGAATAGTCTTTCTACACTAAGTTTTCCTGTGTTGCAACTGTGTTTTAAATCCTGTTATCATTACTCTGAACAAATCCAATTATGGAGTTATTTTGCTACTTTAGACTGAGAATGCTCAGTATAATTTCTCTGACACAACAGAAGCATCTCTTAAAGAAAAAGTAGTAACCTGATTTTGAACAGAAGCTGTCTGCTAATGGTGTCTTTAATTATTTGGTAGAGGATCATTTGTGATTTAAAGAAAAGATATGTAAGACTTTGTGTTATTCTTCAACAGAATCTGCTTACAGCTTCATTGGCTTAGTTTTCTAAGTGTATGAGAGTAAAATAAAGTCTGTGTTTTAAAGAAATATTGTTTAGGCTAATCTTCCTCAAGTCTCAGTTTTAATAATAAGACAGTTGTTCTTAATTCCCTAAGGCAAAATGGGCAATTACCACAAATCTGGTTAATAGGTAACTCATAAACTTTTATTAGTTTACACTAATCACAATGGTTTAGACACCAAAATATGGTGTAGAGCAAAAAAATGTATCACACAGTTGAACTGAAATGAGAATAAAACCACTTTGTCAATTGAAAACAATCTGGGGCAGAGACTGCCAGGGCTGTTACACGTGTTCCGCATGGTGAGTCCCCGTTCATCAACTGGTATTGGTGCCGGAAAAATATTAAATATTTAAATGCAATCAATCTGCAATTTGTCCATTTCCTTACCCCCCTGAACACAGCCCCATGGACCCCTGTGCTGCCCCCCTGGGTGTGACCCCCTGCTTGCAGCGCCCGCTCCTGCAGACAGCTGCCTCTGCACAGTTTTGTCCCCATGCCCATGCTGGGGCTGGCACAGTGTCCTGGGCTCTGTCCGACAGCAAGTTGTATCTTCTCCTGCATAAACAGGGAAAAGTACTTAGTCTGCTCTTCATCTGGGATTGTGTTATTTGTTGTATTTTCTTTTTAGCTCAATCCTCTTTGATTATTTTTAGTTCTTAATCTTATTACTTCACACTTCTGTACAACTGAGCTGAATAAGCTACTTACCCAGTGTGTAAGCTGAATCTATCCAGATCATTTTGAATTTACTTGCTCTGTTCCTCTGTATTTACTTTATCCTCCTTCTCCAATTCTACATCATTGGCAAATTCAGGTCAGTAAATTATAAAATAAACAAAAATGGCCCTAATGCTGTACTTTCTGACATTCCTTTTAACACCTTGAACACTTTTTTAAATTTATATTTGCTCCTTCAACCAAAAATAATTCCTTAGGAATTCATATGTACTTCCGTAAGCGAATGCTTGCCTTATTTGTACCTCAAACACTTCTCCTAAAATCTACTTTAAAATAAGCACCACGTTTCTCTCTTTTTCATCGCTGGAATACTCATTGTCATATTCTTTAGAAGGAAGACAAAAGCCAGTAGTCACAGAGCGCAACATTCTAAGCTGAACATGGGTCTCTTTAGGTCTGGGCAAATCACTTAACCTCCCTTGGCACTCTCCCAGGAGAGGAATTCACCATTTTGAAGATTATTTTTTGGTAAGCACTTGCAAAGTTCTGCAGAGATGGTAACATGGTATGCAGAACAGTCCCTCTAGTCTTCAACCTTCAAATGCCTTTGTTAACATTTTTTTGGCTCCTGACTGCTCAATACATTCTCATTTTTTGGTCATCAGTATCCACAGGCTTGCTCCTTCTTAAATAAAACATTCTCCCCTAGGTGATACATAGTGAGCCGATAGAAAGATGCTGTCATTTGGCTCACTGTGACATGTTTCAGAACACTCTCTGTGAAATTCTCTGGTATTTTCAAATATCCAAACTGTGTTATGTGATTATATTTCCAGTGCAGCTCTCAAAAGACATCAAAATATTTCTTCTAAACTACTACTAATTTCGTTTTCAGTTCAGAATGGTCTTTTATCTATACTGATGTTCTTAATTCTGCCATCTAATATAGGAGTTAGCACTGAATGCAATAAGTTTTTATGTGTGAGCAAGTACCCATAAACGATCAGGGGTGCAATTTCCACAAATAATTTTTAAGCCTTACTTGTTCCATTCCATGTACTCTGCTGAATATAAGGAGAGTCACAATCACTAATTAGCATAATTTTTTTTCTTTTGGTCAGACTCCTTGTAAGAGATCCTTGTCCCATTCATAATCTGAAACATCCAGACTGTACAGACTGTTTTTAAAAATAAATCATGTATCGGGTCACACAGCTTTTTGGCACAGAATCTTTCAATCAGTCAATACTTACTTGCTTATTTATGAGCTTTCCTGTGCATCTGCATGCCAGATAAGCAAGACGGAAGGAGCGCTCTAATGAGGATTATTCTTGCTACCGAAATTTGTTCTTAAGGGGACACAAGTGCCCCCTAATTTGTTATTCCTGGAGAGTAACAATGTGACAATTGGTTGACACACAGGTAGACGCGGCTGCGTCCCCTGCTATGCACTGTCAGTGCTGCAGAAGGATGGTGTTCACATCCGAAAGCATGCCTAGCACTTACTTTCCTTTCAGAGCAACAGGGAAACATGCAATGGCTGATTGCTGTCCTGCTCGGTGCATGGCAAGAGATCACTCTTTACTGGATGGAGTAACAGCTAGAATGACCCCGGATTCCTGTGCAGGAGCAAGAGTGGCTGATCCCTTTGACTCCTGCCATGCAGGTCCTCAGAAGGTCCATTACTTTAATTTTCCAAATAAGTCCAGATATCCAACTTTCTCTGTTACAATTTAAAAAAAAAAGGTATCTTAAAAGTTATTACATATAAGTCCGTGTTGTGTGCTCTTATACAGGGTGCAGGATTAAAAGAAAAAATAATCAGGGCTGCAAACACAAGCATGTATGTACAACTACAGATAGATAATTCACTGTAATGACTTGGCAGTGCTCCCCATTTACTGTATGTATATATGTCTAATCCCTGTGTTATCAGTACAATGCGATTCAGCAGCAGCATAGGTTACACATTCATGTAGGTATTAGCAAGAGCCTGCCTCCTTGTTCAAATTTTTTAGATTATAGCAATATTCCTTTTCTGCCTTTTATTGTGTGGAGGTCATCTAGGTACTTATTCTGGAGAACTGGTACTTCTAGATGGTGAGAGCTCTCAGAGGTGTGAGTGGCACATGTGAAAACACAGTAATGCCAGCATACCTGAATGCTCTAGTTTAAAATGCTCTCAGTAGAGAGCCTCCTTAACAATAAAAATATCTTAAGTGTTACTTGTTTATGTGCAGGAGATTTTTTGTTGTTGTTGAATGTTTTGGAAGATATGGTGGAAAACAGAAGCACTAATGAAGATTAGAGGGAGCAGACCTGACTGTGCAGGAGCTTTGGAGATGCTAAATCTTACTGTTGGTTTACAAACCAGGGCAGTGATCCCCTTCACTGCAAGACTTCAAACTGCTTCGTGCAGAGCAGCTGAGGGGGTCAGTCTTTTCTTGCAACACTGCAAACTCACACTCCTTTCCTTTCCTTAATGAATCATCTCTTATTACCTCTTGGTCAAGGGCCTGGTTTCATTCCGGAAGCAGCTGTATACTCTTAAGAGGCAGAGCAGATCTTGGGCATGGGGGGCTTTTTACACAAATGCCAGGGGGCTGCTTGGACACAGCTTATCTTAAAGAAAGAGAAGGTATAACATGAGCAAGTAAGAAATGGACTTCTGATACTTAAAATGCAAAGACATTTGTCACAACAAACCCAGAGAAATGCATTTGGTGAAAGTGCACCCCCTACCTTAGTTTCCTCTCCAGCATGAGCTCTTGTGGTAGCTGTCATTTGCTGGATGAGTTTGACGTTTGTCCTTGGAGACCCTCTGTGCACAGCAGCCATCTCTCAGCTGCCCCATGCTGCAGGTAGGACATTCCCAGCAGCAACTGAAAGGTCCTTCATGTCTCCTGCACCTGCTCTTGCCAGGCTCTGATCAGGTTGGCAGCAGGCAAATGTGTCAGCATTGGTAACTTCACTTCTGGGCATAGCACCGGGTACAGGACATCCATCTGAAACTAATGTATCACATAGAGGAAAAGAGGTAAAAACCCAAACCATTACTGATGAGCCATAAGTACACTGTGGCGTTTCTAGCTTTTCATGTTTGTAAGAGTGGATTAAACTGGATGGGATCACTACAACTTAATTACTGTCCATCTAAAGTTATTGTGAGTTTTCTTCATTAAAAAAGTTACAACGTTTGAAGCTCAAAGAAAGTTGGAGAAAATTAACTTTGTCCTTGAGAAATATTGTGGAAAGTTATCACCTTTTTATTTTAAAAATACATTTTTAACATTAAAATATAATTTTTCATGATTCTTTTCTGAAATATTTTTACAGATTTTTTCCAAAATAATTTAAAAATCTTTCCTTTACTTATACCCTTAACATTTGTAGTCAAAAGGAAAACCAGCTATATTTTGAGATTAAAATGAAAACAGCTTCTGAATTATGAAATGCAAGTAGAAATGCTTCAAAAAGGAAGTAAATTTCTCTATAGGATAATGGAGTCATCAAAAGGGACTTCTACAGGGATCAGGAAACCTCCTCTCACTGAGAAACAAGCTACTTCCAGCTATTCTTCTTGGTTCCAGTTTTACTTTCTCCAGGTTGGTTGTGGTTTTTTTTTCTAAAACCTTCTGAGCAGGTTTAATGCAAAGGAAACA
Source organism: Mesitornis unicolor (assembly GCF_000695765.1). Lineage (NCBI taxonomy): Eukaryota > Metazoa > Chordata > Aves > Mesitornithiformes > Mesitornithidae > Mesitornis > Mesitornis unicolor. The sequence continues at coordinate 18,011 of NW_010167334.1, forward strand.
CAGAGTAGAATACAAAAGAAGTTCAGAGGTAGAAAATATAACGAATAATCTTATTTTTTGAAAGCTCAGTAAGTACTGGTATTCTCCATTCTTTAACATGATGAAACCAGAAGTTCGTAACTGGGAGTTCAGCTTTCCCAATCTGAGTAGTTGCACCCTGTGATGTCCAGCATAAGACTGGATGCATCCAGAGGCAGAACACCAGGAGGTCTGCCCTGGGGCAACGCTTAGGAAAAGAGGATGTCCACAACTGCCAGCAACTACCGCAATTAGTTGAACCGTGCACCCCAAGTTTAGCAGCCCCACACTCAGAACAGGGGACATGAAGGAGAGGACCCTCTATGGAGTTGTGTGACTCCACCGGCTACAGCCCCACTAAATTTTCTGACAGAAAACACCAAGCCAAAGTTCTCCAAACTTTCGAACTTCACAGACAGAAACCAAATGGGATCAGCACGGCTGTAACAAGTTTTTGCTCTTGAGCACAAATCTGGTCAAGCCCCTGTGTGATCCAGCATAACCAGGCAACTCATTCTTTTTCACAGAGAACCCTGTCTGTGGCCAAAGCAATGTGTCTCATGACAGACCAGAAGTAAAGTAGTGACAGGACTGTCATTAATTGGATGATGAACTGCTTCCAATATTAGAGGACAAATAGAAGCTATGAACTTGCTACACCACTGAAACAGCACCAGAGATGAGAGGCAGGCATTCTGCACTTCTGAAAGCAGGAATATTTTGTCACACTGTCATCAGATACAATTTCTGATGTACAGTTAAATAACCTTTACTTTCATCCCTCCAGTGTAAAAGATGAAAATCTTTTAAAAGCGAGAGTCCCAAAGAAATGTAAATACAATGTATTCACTACTGACATTTCAAAAGATTTTGCCCCACCAGTGGAGACAGCTATTCGCTATTATCAGGTTTCCTGTCAGTCATGTTGATTAAAGTTGATAAATACTGCAAGCCACTTGGGGTAGGCTAAAGGACACAAAAGAAAAATGTAACTTATTTGAAAAGGACCATATTTCTTGGGAAACAAAAAGAAGACCATATTTGCCTGTATTTCTCAACTTCAAGAAAAGCAAATTCCACTATTTAAGGTTGTTTTTTTCTTTCATTTTCCTAGAAGTAGAGTATACTGTAAGTAGTCTGATAGCACTTGCATGGACAAAGCAGTGCGATATTGAAAAATGAGCACTGTTTCTCTGTATTCAGTCTACTATGTTTATTAAACTTGGAAAATAAACGGTAATTCACTAGACCATTTGTTCACATTTGGGGTCCAGTAATAGCTACATCCTAAGGGAACATGATTCCAAGTGCAGCAGGGACACTGGGATGTGTTCGACAAGACTAAGGCGTCAGTCCAGAAAGCTTTTGAAAGCATGCCATATATTCTCTATAAATACTTAATATGCAAAAGACAGATGATCAGTTTGATATAATCCATAGGATTGAATCAGTTATAAAGATTCTGCTGATTGTTATTGCACATGCATCATTTTTATTCTTCTAAAAGTCTTCAGCAGAAGTAGCTATTAATTTCAGAATTAATAATAGAAAACCATTGATTTCTGTTTACTATCAAGGCAAGGAAAAGGAGAAACACTCCCACAAAATGAACTGTAGGTAGGAAAAGCTAAATTTATTTTTTTTTTATTATGAACAAACAAAAACATATTGTGGTAAAATAATGAAAAAACCTGGAAGAAAAATAAAGCCTGAATACAGGAATACGTCACCAATTACAACCTTACATTAGATAGCACTGGAGATACTTATACCAATTTGTGGAGCATGTGAATGTCCAGAAGAACTTTAAATCTCAAAATATTTGCCATGAAAATTGCTATCATTATCTTGTCAAATTTTCCAGAAGAATACTTTTATAACTTGACTGAATGTTACAATTAGGTTAGTAGAAAGGGTGAGATGGCAGAATCCAAGTTAGATTTCCTGGAAATAAAACCAAACCAAAACAAGCCACTTGAGAAAGCTGAAAGCTGTTGTAATAAAAGAGGAATGAAACTTCTCTTAACTGAACTAGATTTTTTATTAAAGAAAAAAAATCTTATTTTATAATATATGGTTAATTAAATTCACTATGTAGCTATAGAAGTATTTGACGACTCACACAGTTTTGGCTAATGATGTGAACTCTACTGCCAGTAGAATATACTGATTTAAATTCATGAGTATTTTTAGAAAGGCCTACAGAGCTCTAAAACCAAAAATCATGTGGGTTTGGAAATTCTTAATGAAGCCCTGTTCACTTTAGTATTTTAAGAACATCATGCATGCATTTACCTTTCTGAGCTTATTGTTTAGCTATATATTTCCTACAGCAGTTGGAGTAGTAGAAAATCTAATGCAATGAAACTACATTAAATTTCTGACAAACCATTAAAGAAAGAAATCCAGTCCCGTTCCTGTACTTCTTTGGCACAAAGCTGTGGACTTTTCATAATGAGATTCTTTTTAAAGTGCACAGGGTGCCAAAACGAGTATGCCTATTTAAGAATCTCTCAGTCTACCACCGCAGAAATCTAGCTAACTGAGAAAACTCTTACCTTTAACAGTAATTTTGATACAGCTGCCTTGGATCTACTTATTTGTTCAGACACTTATCCATCATAAAATCACACTGCATAGAATCAGATTATAAACCCTGATGAGAATTCTACATATGTAGCAAACTATGCCAATAGAATTATTTTAGTCAGAAATTTAACAGAGGAAAATGCTCTCTTATAAATGCTGGTATATTCCTTAGGATTTAAGTAGCTCTCAGTAAAGAAATATACTACAGTGCAGCAATATAAAAATGGTCAAGATCCTATTTTGCTCAGACTTTATTATCTTTTAAAAATAATTACATTTTTAACACAGTAATCTGTAGTTTTTCAGGTTTTTCGTATCATAGTTCATCAAGTCGCAAAGAGAAACACAAAATGACTATCATGAACTAAAAATGGTGATAGACCTCTTGCAGCTTTTAGATGAGGCAAAGGGAATGACCCTGTTACTCCTTAAATCAATAGAAGCCACGGCAGGAAACAAAATTACTGCAAGCTATTTCAGTCTAGCTTATGACATTTTTAATATAAACTAATAGGAACTATACTAGCAATGGTAACAAGATTTTATTTGCTCAGGATTTTCTATATGCAAAATGTTTCTAACAGAAGCTGACAGCTTACACAGCTCGACATTTTCATTGTTTATTTGGTAAATTCACTTTTATATAAAATGGTATAAGAATTTTTCCATAAGGATATGGAAAAAAGAACACAGAAAATTTCAATGCTGCAAGCTACTGGTCTACCAAAATAACTTAAACCATTCATATCATAGAAGCAATATGAAGAGCACCTTGAATGTTCAGAAGCAATTACGACAGCTATAACTGTGGATGAAATGAAGCAAAATGTGAAAAATTTATCTTCATGTATGCTTTTCTACATAACAGAATGGCCTCCATTTATCTTACTTCTTTTTCTGTTAGACTGATTAGTTAACTGGTTTCAGAAGCAAAATATGAATGAGCTCACAAATTGTTCCCTTTGACTTTTGCACAGTCCAAGAGTAAATACCAGACTTAACATTTAATCACTTAAAACAGCAGATCTAGCTACAAGTCAAGATGTGAATATATTAATCCAAATGTGCTGTCAGTACATAGGAGTTTTACCTTTTATATGTACTTTAGATGCATTACATAGATAAACAGGTATCAGCAGTTTAATTTTATCTTACATATGACCCTACGGAATTAAAATACAGAAAGAAAACAAGAATGTATTTGTCGTTTAATTTTAGTATACACAGGGGCTTTTAAGATTTTTTAAAATGTCTCAGTGCAGAGCATAGAAAGTGTAAAAATATAAGCCAAAGCCTGTGCCCTATTCACCTTTACCTCAAGTTACCGACAATCACTCATCTGGATTTTAAAATACACAGCCTATCATCACATACCTTTAGTTTTAAGAACAATCTCTTTGAGGACTCCATGCAGACATCTATTAGTCATATCCTTGGAGACAGGAGTTCAAATAAATTCTGATTATGTCAACAGAAAAATGTCATTGCCTCATGCCAATACCTGGCAAACAGTGGCTGCATCACTTAACATAATCATTAAAAAGAAATCATCAGAGTTTGCCCAAGGTAGGTGCTAGAGATGCATCTAATTCACAACTGTTTTAATAGCAGTCTAATTTATGTGTGATTAATTTTGAGACAACTCAGAAGACCTCATCAAGTGGACTTTTTAGCTGTTCAAAGTTCAGATTTTCTCACAGATAGTCTCAAGTAGAAACATAAGGACGTTCGAAATCTTTTGTTTTACAAAGATCTTTATCTTCTGTGTTAAGTTACAATATACAGTTTTAAAGGTTTCTTTAATTTTTTGCATGTGTTTCAGACAATGAATTGTGTGTAATATTATATATCTAAACACTAAATTAGTCAGCTTTTGACCACAATTTCCAACCGTCTCATTGTTCAAAGACAAACATCCACTTTAACAAGTATGAATCCTTAGGTTTGGCATTGTATCATAATTTCAGTAGTCTTTCTAGCAAAACTACATTTGGCTTAATACCATGGCAGATTGTATTAGCAAATACTCTGTATGTTCAAATACTTAGTGCTATAATTCTTTATTTCTTTTCCCTAGCATCTGATCTACGAAAGAGTTAAAGTTTCTAAGATGCTTTTCCTGGCTTGCTAGCAAACTTTTAAAAAGATTTTGGTTGCAAGCCTATTCTTTCAATCCCTCATGCATTGTCAAAAGAGCTATTAAAAATCTGTTACTGTTATAGAAATCTGCAGGCTATCCTGGAATGCTCTGGAGCTATGCCTTGAATTTAACTTACAAAAGATGTGTTCCAGTCTGATTGCTCCAGCCTGTGGTTTTCTGTATCATAAACTGAAAGTTCTGTTTCTGTTTTAGATATTTTAATCTCAGTGCCGCCATGAGCACTGGAAACTGGGCTGGCCATACAGATATTTTCCAGGCCTGTGTTCATTTTCTTCCACTGTATCTTGCTTGTCCAACAGCTTCTCTTTTTGATCTCTTGCTATTTTCATTCACCTCCCCTGAAATTCTTTTCCTTGACATTTTTAGTTTCTATGATTTTATATTTAAAAAAAATAGTCAAACCTGTGTTATGCCCCCTTGTACAGTTTGACTTTTAATATATACGTACAGACCTCTGACTTCCAAAGCTCTTCAGAGGGAAACTCTTCAAGAGGCAGCCTGGTCCAGATGCTGTCCAGCCAACATGGGGAGGAGAAATCTGGAGCTCCAGTCCAGCCAATCTACCCTATGGATGACCTCTGGAAAATTATTTTGTACCCTTCTCATTTTGTGTGGTTGAGGATACTTTTGTAAAACTTTAGGGATATGCATGGTTTGTTTTGGCTTGTTGTTTGTTTTTGTTTGTTTGTTTTGGTTTTGATTTTTTTTCCACTAAGATTTTGTACTTTGTTTAGCATCGAGAGCCCTTGATCTTTGTTAAGTGTTACTGGGCTGGAGCACTGAAGGAACTATGCTATAAACAGAGAAAGTACTTTTGTTCTGAAAACAAGTGGACGCTGTATCACCTTCACAGAATGCATCTAATTCAGGACATAGTTTTTCGCAAATGGTAACTAGTTGAAAAAATTTGTACAACGTTACCTCTGTAATGAGCTCAAAAAAAAAGCTATTTCAACAACTACAGCTATTTCAACAACACATGCATACACATGTGTTCAAGATGACTTTTTTTCACCTCTTCCCCACTGTATGGAAAATCCTGCTGACAGAGGTGAATGTTCACAAAAGGAGACAAAAAAGAAGGAAAACCCAAAACTTTATTTGAATACAGGGAGAGTCCACCAGGTTGTATTCCCCGGTGAGGTCTCTCAAAATGGCCGCCAGGTGCAGCCCTTTTTTATCCCAGCTGCCCGACTGTGTGTGACCCTCCTCTTTCCCCATGGCTGAGATATTCAGAGGGTACAGACTTTCCAGGCCACCTAGTACCTATTTTTCCTTAATGTGTAACCCCTTCCCCACTACATGCATTGCATGTACAATTAACTCCAACTTTATGGCATCCAGGGTGGAAAAGTTAACATTCATAAACCTATTAAACAGGTACATTTAACTCAAAAACTAAAAATACAAAAGTTTGCACTCTTTTTAACCCCTGTGGTCCCAACAGGCCTCAGCCAATCCCCTCAGGCACTCTAAATTCTGATTGGTGCCTCCCAAGTCACATTGCCACCTCCTTGTTTGTAAAGACATTCCTATCTACATCTTCTCACCATCCTTTTTTTCTATTTTAATGAGGGCTTCCTTTCAGGAAGAACAGCTTTTTCTTCTGGAGCCTACAATACAACATAAGAAAGTTGATTTGGGGGACAGACAGCAACTAGGCTCCCATGGAGCCTTGAATTCACCTTCCTGCATCACCAGGCACCACCACCTCTGCTGCACTCAAGCGGGAAACAAAGTCATGTCCATGCAGAAGAGGCTGCTATGCTGGAGACTCACAGGGCCAGTAACAACCACCATTAGGAAGTGACAGAAAGCCGGATAGTGTGGGTAAAAAGCAACTGCGTTTTATTCTCCTTTTCCTTTCTTATTTCTCAGTATCTGTGAAGAAGTTCTGGGTTGTGCCTGCAGCAATATCTATTAAGTATGACAAACTAAACTACACTTAACATACACAAGGCTCCTAGCACCTACATTTTTATCATAAAAAGTAGGCACTTCATGTAGATCCTGCCATCTCAAACTTCCCCAAGAGCTGAAAAAGCTCAGTACTGTTAAAAAAAAGATCACTCTGATAGCTGAGAGACTGGTTGCCTAAATGAAAATATAAGTTTAACCACAATATATCTCCTCATATTTGCATTTTATATATTTAATTCCAGATTTATATTTGTAAGGATATTTATACTGCAGACATGATTTGAGTAACTTATTAATGAATGTGTTTATAATTTCAACTGATTCAGTAAAGGGGGACAATTATCACAGAATAAAGGTTGTGTTTATCAGACTTGTCCAATGACAGACTCTAAGTCAGCCAAGAACCAGATCAACGTCACACTCAAAATCCTTAATCACCCATAAAGTGAAGATGATGAATGAAATTAAAAGGACTACCAAATTAATAATATACTATTGAGAGATTATTGAAGAAAAAGGTTGATTAAAGTAAAAATTTTCTATTTTGAGAGAAGTTTTGATGTTTTGAAAAGAAAAATAATTTATCAAGCCCAACACATGCACCAGTCTTCTGTAAATACAACCAGTGAGAAAAATCCATTCACACTACTTTTTATATCAAAAAGCTGATGTCATCACAAACACAACAGATTAGGGACTTTTAAAGTTGTTTTACAAAAATCAATGCAATTTTTACTGCCTAAATCTAGTTTTCTATATATAAATTACTTTTTCTTCATATTCCTATGAAACAATCTTATCTTGTGAATACAAAAGAATTAAAAATTAAAACAAAACATAGATTTAGAAAGGAATCTTTTTTGAAGTGAGATATTTCAAAATTACATTTTTCAGTAAATTTTCATTTTTTTCAGTATTTTATAAAATGCTTTTTTACTTAAATTGTTACTGTAATTACATAAAAATTCTTGAGGAAATTCTTATTGAAGTGTCATTTTCTGTCCATGGTTATAAGACTAATGTGCTCTGACCAGGTTACCTTAAGACTACTTTCAAAAGGGTTTTTTCACTGAAATATGAAATTTCATAGGGAAAAATCTTCGCAGGGAGAAATATATCTTTCTAAAAGTAGAATTAGATTGCGAAATAGTACCCCAGAAGCAAAGGCAGAAGTTGCAATACTAAGGAGGAGCATTCAGCACTTGGGCTCAAAAAAAATTTATCCTGAAATACCAGAGTGATGGATACCACATTACTCTTCCATCTTCTTCTTTTGCATTGCTCACCATCCAATCTCCCTTTTACTGCTTGATTTTTTTCCTTGTATATTTTATTTTCTGTCAACTAAGACTGATTGTATTAGTTCATTGTGGTACAGGAATTACATATGCAGTGAAATCATGCAAGGAACCAAACTGAAATATGACCAAGTACTTTATTTTCATCTGCACCTAAGGAGAAAGTAAGCGCACATTTAAACTTAACGTGTAAACTCTTATCACTTGGACTGTGGTAATGTGTAGTTTTTGAGTATTTTAAATGTGACCAAGTCTTTTAGGAGACTAAATCTGTAAAGCTCTTCAGCTTCAGATAGTGGAATATTTAATGTAAAAGACGCGGTTTGAATTTGGTTTGAATTTCTTTTGACATGTAATTTGGTATATAATTTAAGATATCAGCCTGTAATTTGCTGCAAGTACCAACACATAAGCTTGGTGTTACAATGTGCCACCTAAGAAAAAAAAGCAATAAGGAACTATGTCCCTTCAAATATTTTCATGTGTTGGTCCTACACTAGGTCATATTTCTTTACAAATACCTGAAATAGTAAGAACAAGTTTTCCAGTCCTCAGTTATTTGTTTGCCATTTTCTACAATGAATAAGGTCTGTTTTATATGAGTACAGCTGGTATGTACCTTGGTAATGATATCATCCAAGAGATTTTCTTCACTCACACAGGTTTGTATTTAATAAGTATTAGAGATCATAGAAATTTTATGATATAATGCAATAGATTATCAAACCAACTGAAACTACCAGTGTTAGAAATTAACTACACCTTTATAGCAGAGACTCTTGAGGTAAAAAAATGAAGCAGAATGATATGTGAAGCAGAAAAATAAATTTCATATGCACTAAGAATGCAGATGAATAATGTCTTTAATATGCTCTTATATTCATCTAAAATGAGAGCAAACAAAGTAATGTATTTTCTAGAGGCTTAACATAATTTCCTTGAGAATACTAAATTTGTCTTTAACCTGTTTTCTCCAATTATCATTCACTGATGTGAATTGGAAAAAAATGAGTCATCCACAGATCAGCTTTTACAGCATATTTGTGGTCCCAAGCCAAGCAAAGCCAAGGCAGGATACACTCCTGCTTTTTTCTTCCCAAATAAAAAAGAATATAATGTAAATTAATGTATATAATGAACGTTCCAAATATGAGCATATTTGTGAAGATCTGGAAAGTTAATGTTGAAATGAAGCCACTTTCTGTGGTAAATGGTCGTATGAGGAATGTGTAAGAATTAAAAAAGCACAATAAAGATTTAACGTGCCGATTACCTTGCTTCTTTCCTGAGTCAGTGAACCTCATCAACTTTACAGCTTAACGCCATCCTAAACCTCTCATCTGTTTACTGTAAAAGCACATAGAGATGGCTTGTGGCAACCCAGCTTCCCTGATCTTTTGGGTATGAGGACAATCTTTTCCTGACAAATCTCTCCTGCAACTGACTGGGACGGTAGTTCCAGCCACAGCTCTTTCTTCAGACACAAAAACCTATAAACTTCAATTTCTACAACAGTAGTCCAAAGGGACAAGGAAAGCATGGATAGCTTTAGCGCCAGCTCTTCCTATTGCTAAAAAATGAAAGAGAATTCAGTGTTGTGAGAAATATGATTAAGGCTACCCGTAAACAACTTTATCTGAAGTGTTCTGTAGTCAAGCAAATTTACACGGTATGTCACAGAGGGGAGATGGGAGACCTTGTGTAAGTCAGGCTACATCAATGTTAATATCACAACAGACAATTCTCTATATCCTGGACTATGCTGGACAATATTAAATCAAAATGGGTCATTAACAGGAATACATCTTATATCTAAGGAATAATATAAAAACATTAAGACTTAAAATAAAGTTAGCTCAATTCCAACTTCAATAATATTAAAATATAACATAAATATTGTATTCTATGTATTGTGAAGCAAATTCCAGCTTAAATAAGAAACAGTCTTACTCTATAATATTTCCTTCAGAGTGTAAAAAAAAATGAATGCTGGTTTGCATGCAATTAAGGAAACTAATGAGCTGTATCAATGAAGAAATACAAAGCAATTTTTTAAGTTTTCTTTTTTGTTGAAGAAAAAAATTTGTCAATGTTGTTGCTAACAGTAAGTTCTGTGTCCAGAAGGCACACCCAAGCAGTGGTGCACATATACTCTATGTCTGCTCACAGTGAGGCATGGATGGAAGAGTAGTTCAGGAGGCATGGCCAACAGCCTGACCTTCAAACCACATAACAAGCCCCGGACATCATGTGTTTTTGCTATAGTTTATGGGACATTCAAGGGCACATAGCCACTTTCAAGAAGCTCAAAGAATAAGCCATGTCAAGACTTGTACTCCCACTGGAGATCACTTTAGTCATAGCACCATCTATGAAGCAGACACATCAGCAGTTCTCAGAAGGCAGCACAATTAAATAATATTTGAAGGCAAACTGACTTTACTCGCTGAGGTGCTCACATACCAACCTGATATGTGAACAGTATAGCTTGGATCAGTCAGAAGGCTGTCAGATATGTAGAGTCTCTGATAGTAGGTGGATTGAAGTCCTTTCCAAACATTCAGTTCTTCCCAGTGGCAGCTGAACATCCCGTCGACATACCACCAAGGTCAGTACTTAGTGCTTTTTATAAATACTTTCACTGCTAACCTTCTACCTCTACTTTTTTTTCTCTCCATTCTGGCAGTAAAATAGAACACAGATGGAACAAAGAGTGATGAAAACTAATTTTAGTTTTAAGTGGGCATTTTCTGACATCCTTCAGAATATCTAGGATTTAATAGCCAAGTAAATATGGAATATATTTTTTAATTAAAGCCTGTTCTCCTAATGAATCCATTTGAAAACACATCAAAAATGGATTTATGCCTTGTTTTCTTAGATGAAAAGGTGGGCAATGTTATAGTAATGTCTTACTAAAAAAGTTATTTTGCTTTTAATTTCTTCCAGCTTAGGTGATTGAAAAGTAACTCAAAGTCTACAAGATGTCTCTTGGTCTTAAGGAAATGTAGAAGTTCAACATTAATAACTAAATATGGTAGTCTATTTCAGATGAGCTTTTAAGATAGCAAGCTGATTATTTTACAAATTTTCTCATCTACATAGTCTCCTGCAAGAAGTCAGTTTCCAAAATGAATATTAATACAGGCTGATCAAGTACTTTCACATGCATAAAACAACAGTGAACTTCCGCTAATAGAATTTCATTCATGTAATACAATGTCTTATTGTCTCCCATCTATGCTCTAAATTAGGGACTATGCTTGCAAAAAAGAAAAGTTGGACTCCATATAGAGGTATTATTTTCTAGCTGTGTGGCTATTTTTCCGTATATAAAAACGTCGCACCAAATAACCAAATTTGGAGCTCAAGTAATGTAATGCATTCTTTTAAAGCAATATAAATTTTAGCAACACCTTTTTTTCAAAACATAAGTAGTCCAGTGACTAAAAAGAAAACTATCTTCTAGGAATGACATAATACTATAGTAGAAATCTTAATGCTGGGGAAAACAAACAGCTATAGGAAAAGATTCAACCCTGCTCAAGTAATCCAGAGCAGACTACCTGTTAATGATTCTAAAGAGTAAGCATATCTGTTGCAAATTAGATAAATACTGTTCATCTACAATCTTTGCAATTCAAACAAATAGCAGTTTTGATCATTACTCTAGTTTGTGTAATTCATTGTTTTAATAAGCATACACTGCACTGTTAACATGGTGCAAAATCAGGGCTTGAAGCTGTTAAGGCCATACAAGTAATCAATACACCATAATACTACACAATAGTGTCCAAGCCCAGCACAATTATTTTGAAGCATTAAGACTTAGGACATTTAGTTTTACAGCTCTCATCAACTGGAATTAAAAAGTCAATCCCAAATTAGTTAATTCTAGTGATGATGATAACATTTCAAAACAAGTTTATTTGAACCAGTCAAAAAAGAAAGTACATATTTAGCTTTTCTGTGTGTTGGAGTCAAATTACATTTCTCAGTTTCTAACAAAATGTGCACTTGGTCATAAGCATCTACTTTTTATTTATTACTGCTTGGCAGCCTTAGGGTCACTAATTTATTTTTAGTGCGCAGTTTCATTGGCCTATGTGATAAACAACATCATTGTATGTTAAGTATGATACAGTCTGAACCTAAAGTCTTATTCCTTCAAGAATATGTAATTATGGAGTACAATTAAATTAGTTTGTAATTTATTAGAGGACTTATAAAGCCAACAAGCATTGAAAAGATATTACATCAGCTTTCTTTCTTAGTAAGGTGTGCATTTTCTATTTTCTCCCAGTGCAAATCTGTATGTACACACTAAACACTGTTTTCCTAGTATTAAAAATATATTTATTAAGAGATGAATATATTGTTAATGCTAATACTCCATTGCAGATTAGCTCTGTGTACAAAATATAATCAGCACTAAACCAAAACTCTCAGGACTGTTATTCCACTGCTATATTTCTTTAAAACACTGTCAACAGATTCAGATGAACAGAACTTTCTTATTACTGTTGGTAGACTTTAACTCACAACATGAGATAATTAAAAAGGAGCTATATTCTAAGTATTTCAAACTGTAGTTTATACTAACTCACTCTCCTTACTCTATTTATTCTATTACCAAGTTAAAAAATTAGTAAACTGTAAATAAATCTGGATTGCCCTATTCAGGTCTGTCAACTCAGTTTGTTAAAAAGACAACACAATAACAAATAAATTATTAATTTGTATTCTTTCACAACTTCTGTTTTGCTTCAATTAATCTATATAAAAATAAAGTAAAATTTAGATCTAATTTCTACATGCTTCTACATCCCCATGCTGCAGAACTGATCTGATTAATGCAAGCACCCTGTATCAGCCAAGAATTGCAGCTTCATGAAAAACAAGAATACATGTTTCAGCACAGGTTTTGTTATTTTCACAAGCAAGAAAATTCAACAATTTTAAGAGGAAATAAGAGCAATGAGAGAAAAAAGGAAATGTAAAGTGTACAAATGAGTACTAGAGAGCTCTCATTTCCTCAGGGTAGACTACTGAACAGCTTAAATTTCCTTCATTAAGTAAAGCATTAGGCCTGCCTGCTGTCAAGTGCATAAGGTTTTAAATAGATGCAGAAGATAAGAGTTATCTTGTGTCAAAAGTGTACAGGTTTATCCACAGAAGCCATGATTTCAGGAGGACTCCAACTAGATAATTAAATTCAAACATATACTATTGATTTCCTTTTGTACTTAAACAGGAACTTAAATGCTTGCCTAATTATTTTGAATTATGTCTGTAAAAAAGCAAACAAGGTCCAAAGACAGACGGCCAGTGGAAGCCCGTGTTTTCTATATCTGGACAACTCAGAATACCACCATCTGTTGCTTTCACTAAAACAGTCCAAAGATAATAAAGATACCCCAACTATTCTGATTATGTGGGATTCATATTTTGAGGAAACAACAGAGAAATGTAGGCAACAACAATGTATCAGGTATAATGAGCCTTCACTATAACAACTTCTTTCAAAGTGAAAATGAAACTCGATCACAAGTTTTTAAACTCAGGCATACAAATCTGCAGAGACCAAGAGATTATTCATATTTGCAGTCTTGTCCTTCAAACAGAACTATTTCACATTAGTCCAAATAAAGTGTTTCAACTAAGAATGTTTCTTCTAATGTACCTTTACATTTTAGCTCTCAGTTTCCAAAATATATAAATACCTGGAGTTTAAAAATATTTTTTAAGCCAAAACATTTGTATATGCAATCATTTTGATACAATGGCTTTCTGTTTATTCCCCACCTTGTTTCTACACCGTAGCTAAAGCTTTAAAGAATAGCTTTATCACAGATACCAACTGCAGATATATTGGTTGAAGGAGGGGAAGCTATCTTGAACTCAGACCAAGAACATAAATGCAAAGCACACACAATGTCTCAAATTTCCCAGCAGACTATTTTCTCATTCCAGTTTTTCCAGCATTACTTGTTTGTATTGAACAAATATTCAAGGTGTCTGTCTTTTGTTTCAGTGTGACTTTCACCAGACAAGAAATCTCCTAGAAGTTCAGAAGATAAAAGGCAACAGTTAGGACAGCAAGTTATTTTAGAGCAGTTGTTCCTCTGAACTGCAGCTGGATAAGGCTACAGATACCTCACTGCCGTCTGCTTCTTCATAATCTCTTGATTTTATAAACCTACCAGATATAATTGGTTTTAATGCTGTGTCTTCCTTCTTGACTGCTACTGAATAGGAAGAAATCCACCATTACTTCACATATTTTTCTCATTTCAAGATAGAAAATGCAGAGCTTGTCACTTTTAATTTATTAATTCATCTACTGCAGATGTTTTTGCTTTCTGTGTTATAATTTGTAAGCTTCCTCCCTCTTTTTCATCCCCCTTGCAGCTTCTCTGTTTTTCAAAGAGGACATATACACATGCTCGAGTCTCATGAAGTAACATCTAGATCCACTGTAAATCACATAAACCCTTCTCCTATCACATATACTGAAAATTTTAATTCAATAGGCTAAAAGGTTAGACTACACAATGTACAGAATATATTTTTAACCCATCAAATATTTGAAGATTATGATGATATAATGTTGTCTTTATAAGCTACTCCTTGTCAGAAGAAAAAGTATAAATGAAATCTATACTCACTTCAGTTAAACTACTTAATTTGGACATACAGAAAGTATAAATGATTAAATATTAGTATGTGCACTTTGAGGAGCCTCTTAGGGATTTTACAGATCCCAAGCTTCCTTCTTGTTCTGTCTAAAATAGGATTTAGAGATTTTTAATGCAATTTAGATGAGTCTAAAATCTCCATATATGAGTTGCACTTTTACTGATTTATCGCATGAATTTCCTGTTGAATTTTTATGTGACACTTGATCTCCCCTGAGGGACTTGTTCGGTTCTGATTGGATAATGTAAATTTCCAATGGAGATTAAACACAAATGAGTATGAAATTGATTTATTATAATAAGTGAAATTGAGGTCTGAGGTCTTCCTCTTGTCTTTTTTCACCCAACCAACCCAAGACTGTCAGATAAAGGTTTTTTTTGTAATATTTTGCCAACAAAGAATAAAGAAAATTGAGAGTGCATTTCTCAATTACACATTGGAAATTAGATAAAAATATTGTATCAAACTTCTTTGAATTCATGTGCACAAGAGAGTTGTTAGAGTAGTTTAATATAGCCATAATTACGTAAGTGAGGAGCCAACATACTGTCTTACATGATCTCTTCAGAACTCAAACTCATTATCAGTTTAATGGAGGGAATGGGAAGCAATGTTAGTAAAAAAATTTATGTTCACATCTCCACACTGGAATATTGACTCTAAACATGTTATGCAGTGCACCAGGGTAAAAGTAGGTGGACTGACTGCAATAAAGAATTATTTTGTTTCACTTTCTGATGCAGCCTCATTGGCACACAAAGGGAGGTTCATCAGTCTTAGCTTCACATTCTGAAGCAATTCAAAAGAATCCATGGTCTCCGGTGACAACACTCCTTGATGCACACACAGAAGCTGGCTCTGCGGATACTGAGCTTCTGTACAGACAAAACCACTTCTCCTGCCTGAATTTATGCATCACAAAAAATTAGAAAATTGTAATATGCCCAAGTGCAATTATGAATAGAGAATCATTATCAGCCATACCATGCAATCCCAGCTGATGAAAGAACACTTCAAGAATAGCAGGGACATTCAGAGCCTGCACCATACTGTTTCTTGATCTCACAATGAAGGCTGAAAAAAATCTTTTTTGAGCATATATATTCCATCACTAATACAGATGCACACATGCATGAAGTTAGACGCTAAAAAACTGCTAGTACGTATGCCTTTCACAGTCACAATACATTTTCTAAAGTATTTGAAAATACTGTACTTCTGTCAGAGAAGTTTAAGCAGAAATTCCATCAAATCCACAGCATTCAGCATGCACTTTACTGTTAGCTGTAATGAACGAAGAATATTAAACATTTAGTATCATGAGAATGGCTGGTCTTCTAACTTGTTTTGTTGGAAGGTGTTATTCAGGCAACAAACCTCTAACTTCAGTGGACAGACACAGCCTATGACCCACAAAAGCTTAAGCTATCAATATATAAGCTGAGTTTAGTCTGAGTCATTGCTGTAATTTTAGGAAAAAACTTTGATGGTATATCCAAGAAAACCAAATGAAAAAAAATACAATTTGCATGGAGAGTCAGCCTGTGAAATCTGCATTTCATTCAGCCAAATTATTTTTTCCTTTGGTTTATTTCCATTAATTTGATCATTAATAGGCCACTGGAAGGTACAATGGTAAAGATCATACAGTTCCCATCCCTTCGAACGCTATCTACACAAATTGGGAAAGGCTGTGTAAGTACCATAAAGTACAATGGCTTTTGTCGAAAAATAACCTGGCAAATTTACTTCTGTAGTTAACTCCCTTGCCTACTGTTTGAACAAAAAATTGTTGTTCAGAAATGTTAAGTTTTCAATAGCAGCTACAGCAGTGGGCACAATATTTATGCTTTTGTAACAATACGCTGGAATCAATATTGTCATTTTTAAATGTAAAAGACTTGTATTGAAATAAAGATGAGAATGTAAGTATAAAACCCCCAGAATATGGTCCTTAATCTCCTTGGTGGGTTTTAAAAGGGTTTCAGATTCTCTCTCGAAACATTCACCAAAGTTAGGCCAGAAGAAGTCAAAGTAATTTAGATCCAATCTCTTTTCAAAAATAAAATGAACAGAAGTTTTATTAAAAGGAAATGAAGAGGAAATTGAACTTCCATATTTCATGGTGCAATTGTGATGACAGAAAACAATATTCATTGAGAAAAAGTTAAGAAGACATTTATATGTCTATGCTACTGTATTGTAGGAGTAGTGTCACAACAGAGAACAGGTAATTTAAAAAGATATAATGAAGCTGTAGTAAAATTACTTGTTGGCTGTTCCACACAAGTTCAGAATATAAAACTTTTTGCATTCTTATGATAAGGAATCAGAAACATTAAATGAAATATGTGAGGAATTTTTGCTTGAGATATTTATGGGTAATGCAAATTTCACCTCTATAAGCTGTATCTCTATGACATAAAACCCAAAATCACTTAAACTGAAATCATGGGGATGAGGAAGATCGGTAATATAATGGAAACGTTGTAATTCTGTCATGCAGAAGTGTCAGAATGAAAACAAGAAAAAGTGCAGCCAGCCAGGCACAGGTGTGAATCACAGCATGCCACTACTGAGGAAAAGGAGTGATATTTGCATTTAGTCCTAAAATTTAATGGTTCCATAGTTAATCTAAAGATAGGGAAAGCAATGGCTTGAAAAGATGACGTTTATTCAAGAGCTGGTCCCTGGTTGTGAACTACATGCCCTCCTCTGACTGAGCACACAGTTAAGTCACCTGCCATTTATACACACTCTACAAAAAACTCCTGTGAATCAGCCTTCTTAGAAACTGTAGTGGATGTTCAGGCACAAATTTTCAGAAATGTCCAATAACTTTGATTCCTGCCGCTTCAGATTACTTACTGAAGTACACTTAAATGCAGCACATCAAGGTAGGTGATTATGAAAAAGCGGTCTGGATGACTCAATCTGGGCCTCTTTGAAGCAAACATCTGAAAAGATTGTCATCCTACAGATAAAATGTAAACCACTATTTTTTCCTCTTACTGCAATGTAGCACAGCCAAATATGACAAATGAAAAGAATGAAATTTCCTTCTTACACTTTTCTATATTGCATACATAGGTAAAGAACTCAGCTTAAAAAAATAAAAAATTCATTTTAAAGTTCCCTAGTGTGAAAAGCAAGGTTCAAATCTACATATTTTCTATAGCCTTAATACTACAATATTGCCTAAGAAAATAAGTAAAAATATTCTTTAATGTGAAAAGAGATAAATATATTTTGACTCACACAATTCAACATAATCTACTTTCCTTAACAGACATGTGTAACATCATTACAACTGACAGAGAAAAAGAATCTATATGCAATCAAGATTTACCATTGCAACCTGATGTTCTTAACGCTTCAATTTTAGGTGTGTACCTTGAAAGATTTAATTTTCAAAAGATTTTCAAAATATATGAAATATTTCTAATAAGTTTGTGTTGAAAAGAAATACCTATGTACTTCAAAGCGATTCCAACTCACACAACAGTCTGTAGTACCTGAGAGTAAATGGCAAACAATGGCAAGAAAGAACTACATTCTGAGGCAGTTTTTGGTTATGGAAATACAGACAAAAATGCTACATGATGTTATCAGCATTCCTTGAGACAGCTGTGGGTTAATTACCATCTATGAGCACTATGAAAATGTTGGAAACCAGTGCATCACCAATCACACTATATGTCCATTTAGCAGGTAATTTTTGGTAACTAGAGGACATTAAGGATCACACAAAAAAAACCCCGTTAAGTAAAGGCTTGCAGAGTAGGCCATGTAGGCTGATAAGAGCATGAAGGCGGCTGCAAATCATGAAACTGACACTGATTAATAAAAATGTAACAAAAATCAAATGAAAGGGAAATGAACCTGCAGAAGCAGAAGTGTTTCTAGAGCAAATAATTTTTTAACCAATGAAGAGAACTAGAATAGATTTTCCAGTTCTTTCAAACACAGAATGACCTTGTATGTAGCATGTTCAGACATTTTAGGAACATCAGGTAGTATCTGTCAATTGTAGTTTTCCAAGGCATCTGAAAATACTGCAGAATGGAATAGATTCTGACATACCACTCTGTACTATCACTGTGACCATGGTCAACTTATTATATCTTTCAAAATTAATTTCATCGACACATGAACATCCTACACGTTCACCCTGAGCTCATTTAGCAATGATGCACCATATTTTCCCATTGAACCTTTAACACTATCTTTCTTGGACAGAGATATATGATGAAATTTAAGGAGATGTAAGAATTGTGACCAGAATGACGATAACCAAGTGATAAACATTTGTCCTGTGGTGGCTGGACAGAGAACAAATTCATAACAATTTCATAGCCTCTGTGAAATGGCAGGACCTTACTAAGTTTCTTCTGCTTGCAAAGCTTCCAAAGTGATCAGACACATACACACAGAAGTGAAAAGTAAAAATAAAAACATATGAAACATATAACAACGACTTAATCATTCCCTACATCACTGAGAAAGAGGTCCCACTCTAAACTCACCTAGTATGAAATTAATTCCAAGCATGAGGAATGCCTTTAGCATCTCAGTCATAGTTTTTCTACTTGTAAATTATGAGGTGTTCACCACTCTCTGGGGATTGAGCTTTTAATCACACAGATGTCCATTATAAATCCACTGTTTGCTTAGTAGTATAATAGGTGAACTCATAGCATCTTTGTGCTATAAT
Source organism: Mesitornis unicolor (assembly GCF_000695765.1). NCBI lineage: Eukaryota > Metazoa > Chordata > Aves > Mesitornithiformes > Mesitornithidae > Mesitornis > Mesitornis unicolor. Next base: position 37,410 of record NW_010167334.1, read on the forward strand.
AAATCTGCAGGCTTAGACAGAACGTTCATGATTACCTTCTAAATTCTTTCAAGGTCATTCTACATGATTTCATGCTACATAACATCCTTTCTCAGTCCATTTCACACTGAGAAAAGATCATGATAAACATTGATTTTTCCTTGCTGGTATACCTGAGCTCCACCACACATACACATGCAGACTCTGATACACCATCTTTTAGTAATTTGATTGTATGCTATTGTGTAGAAACTGAAAATTCAAAAAGCAAATATGATAAGAAGAAGCTGTATTAGGTATAATTATTGGAAGACTAGAGCGAAGAAATAAAAAGAAAGAAGAAATAGGTGCTTCTTCCACTGGGAAAAGCATTACTGGAGGTAGATTAAGAAAACCTCCACTACCCAACAACAGCTCGGGAACTGAACCAGTAACATATGTGAGCTAAAAAGTCCTCTGAACAAAGGATTATTTAAAATATTTTCCAAGTCCACAGTTTACAAATACACACAGAAACACACTTCAATTTTTTTTAAGATTTTAAATGTTAAAAAAAATAGCCAAATTTAGACTGAATGTTTGTTTGACATATTTCGATTAGCAAATGCTCTTCATGAATTACCATCACAAACCAGACATTAATGCCTGCAAGAGCACAGAGTCCCAGCCCTAGATGTGGTTCCTCAAGCATCTTCACATGAAAGGAGTGCAGAACGTGCTAATAATACTTCTCTCAGGAGAAAGAGATAGGATTCCTGGAAGAAATATTCACAGGCACAGGCAAAAATTAGCTGCTTGATTTTCTGCAGTATCTTATTGCCTCAGGTGACTCATTATCTCAATGACTTCCTGTCTATGCAGAGATTTAAGATTAATGGATTAAATTCCCTAAATTCTCGGTGAATTTATTAGCTAATATGATACTGCTCTTTGCCATTTGATTAAAAATTCTTGAGACTTCACTGTATCCTTTTATAAAGACCAGAATTATCTTCTTTTAATCCAGCCAACCATTCCTTACTGCCTCAGGAGCAGTGTAAGCTCCTCAGCAGCCAGCCTCTTGTGGTTCCTAGCAGTGGCTACAGTTTATCCAATTCCGTTCTGTAAAAGCTAGCAAAAGTCTGGTTTTCTTCTCCTTTTCTACCTAGAAATCCTGTTTAGGCAGAATTTAAAGCCCTTAAAGCAGTCAACAAACTTTGGAGGACTGAAATCTGCAGGCTCCAGGTGCTGGTGACAACAGAACCCAGGAGACTGAGGTTGGTTCTAGTGCAACACCACGACTTCGGCTTCAGAAACCTTGGCTGATCCATATCTTCCCATGTCTTCCTCACCCAGAAACCTCTACATTAGTCACACCGGTTTAAATACTAATAAAGAAAAGCTTAAAAAGAAGTATTTAGCTCTAAATCATCTTTCCAAGAGAGCCGTTTTTCATGATATAAAGTAGATCAAAGAAGCAACAGCAGAGATACAACAGCGGGGAGGTTTACATTCACAGGAAGGCAGATGATCTAACAAGCATTGCCAACTTCATTATTTTGAGACATCATGCATCCAGTTTTAAAAACAACAATGTTTGAGTTAAAATCACTGAAAGAAGTAGGACCACACACACAGGTAAGATAATTGCTATATATTTTGAAAATCAAAAATAATTTCAATCTTATCTATTATGCTATTTATTGGGAATATTTCTTAGAATCCTGCTAAGGTTAAAGCATAACTCCTTAACAGGAGCATTTGCAGGACAGGCAAATTCACCGAGTGATTAGAGATCACAATCAAATGACAAATACTATCCCAGAAAATTTTGTATACTAAAAAGAATTTAATTCTGTCGTGGTTTAAGCCCAGTGGGCAACTGAGCACCACGATGCAATTCATTCACTTCTCCCCCCTCCATGTGGGATGAAAAGAATTAAAATATAATAAAGAGTTCATAGAACAAGACAAAGGACAGGGAGGTTTTGCTCACTACATATGGTCACAGGAAAAAGACAGACTCATCTTGGGGGAAAAAAACCAAACAATTTAGTTTGTTACCTGTAGCATCAGGAAAGATTAGTGAAAGAAACAAGCAGATCTTAAAGCCAACACCTTCCTTCACCCCTCCCTTCCTCACAGACTCAGCTTTGGTCCCGGGCTCTTTACACCTCCCAGCAGCACAGGAGGACAAGAATGGAGGTTGCGGTCAAGTTCATCCCATGCGGTCTCGGCTGCTCCTTCCTCTTCATGGGGAGGGAGGCCTCCTCTTACTCTTCCTCTGCTTCCACATGGCACCCCTCCCACAGGGGAAAAGTCCTCCACAAAACTCCTCTGTGGGTGTGCCCATGGCTGCAGTTTTTTCCTCACAAACTGACTTGGTGTGGGCTTCCCTTCTGCAGGGTGCAGCCTTTCCCACAGCCTGCTCCAGCACACACTGCCCGTGGCCTCTGCTCCAACATTGAACTTCCACAGGCTGCAGGTGGGACGGCCTGCCCTCCCACCACAGGTTCCAGGGAAACCTCAACTCCACACACCTCCTCTCCTCTTCTTTTATGCTTCTATCTTGGTGTCTGCACAGTCATTCTCCTCACATTGCTCTCCTCTCTCTGCTGCAGGTTTCTTCTGCTGGTTTTTGCACAGTTCTCAGCTCTCTGGGGCTTGAGCTGAAGTTGGGGCCAGGCCAGGGCCAAGCCACCCACTCTGGGGCCACACTGGTTAGGACTCTCCTCCACTACCTAAAAAAACCTCAGAAACTACACATAAAGCCAATACAACTTCATAAGTATTCCTTTGGCATTTGTTGCTCTTGGGTTTGATATGGGAAGGAAGGAATGCTTTGCAAGTGTAGCACTCAGAAGGTTAGCTTTTTCTGCCAGTTTCCCTAAGCTAGAATTACGGGAGAGAATTCTGTTACTGTAGAAATGAAAATTAAGAGTTGCCTAATATCATACATATAGAGAAATCTATACTGAGATCTATATTGACATTCCAAGTCATTACACATCTTACACCGAAATTCAGCGTCAAAATAGGTACATTTTTGAGATAAAGTTTGAATGCACAAACAGACATACGATATTCTGTTTAGAGCCTGACCTTTCATTCTTCACTCTATCAGATCTCCCACTGAAGTCAATTGTCTTAATCTGATTTACACCTTGGCACTACTGCAAGCAGAGCCCACCAAATAGCGCAGATCCTTCCCTGCATAAAGATGGCTTTGTGCAAAATATCACTAGAGTGACTCTAACCAGCCATGAAAGAATGTCCTGTGAGCACTGCCTGTTGATGCTGTAGGTCCTGTGCTGCCACACAGGCACCTCTGCTGCAACTGAGAAGTCATTTTGACAAGGCAAGGAGGATTAAATCCAATTCCTCCCTCACAATAAAGACTCTACATGTTTATGAAGCAGATCTGCAAGCTGTGGATGAGAGACCTCACCTGGCAATAGGAAAACATAATTTCCTCCCTAGTCAGGAATGCATCCACAAGCAGAAAAGGATCCTGCTCAAGCTACAGGACAAAGAGTGAGGCAACTACTGCTGAGAATTGGAATACAACAATTGCTGAGGGGTACAGTTAAAGTAGCAGGTTCTAGGATCATTTGAAAGGAGTCTGGGAAGACATAAGGAGAATACAACATGTTTGGAGGGAGAGGTGTTAACTGACCTCTGAATATTCTGACACATCAATTCACATACTTATGTTCTGCATTTTTTCCCCCTAGATTTGAAAAAGTGTGCTATTGGCAGATTTACATTTTAGATTCTAAAATTTTGTGCACTGAAGGGCAAACACAGGTGGTCTCATGAGGCAGTAAAGATAGGGTCTGCAAAATTAAGCCCTGTCCTAACAAGTTTAGTTCAGTTAAACCTTTCATAATAATATGAAGCTTTGGAAGTTTTAAGGGCTAAGAAAATTAAATAGTTCCCAGGAGGATTAATTCAACGAACAGCAAGTAATAAGATCACCAGCCCCAGGTAAATTCAGCAAGTTTCTTGTGTTCGGAGACTTAACGGGCCCCTGTACAAACCACACAAAGAATAGCATGTAATTTTCTAAACCTACAATGAATTTAAAGTGAAAACTGAACAATGTTAAAAACCATGAAGCAGTTTGTGGTAAGATTTCTGACTTTATACCTTGCAAAGAAGCAGGTATTCATGCTAAATGACTTTGAGAAAGCAAGTAAAAGTGTACTTCTGAAGGCCATCCTTTGCCATGAACAGATGCAACACCCCCACAGCACTTGGTGATTTCTGCCAAATGTCTGCAAGACATGTGATTTGAACAATTTTCCTGTAACTCTGATGACGTACAAGTACATTCAGAAAATACGCCAACGTCTTTAGCAATTATTTCCTATTCTCCTCAGCGTAATCTCTGTTCCACTCTCCTTCTAAGACTAGTCTCCCAAGTGCTTATCAGAACACACTTTACCATTCGGAACATTTCTTTCTCTCAGTTATCTCTTGTTTTAAAACTAAGTATCTGTGGCTTCCTCTTTACAGACCCCAGTTCAGAGAGCAGATCACATTGATTCCATGACAACAGAAAAATGAGTACTATTAGTAATACATCTTTGCTTATATGTTAGAGCATGTTCTCTAGCATCAGCATGAGCATGGATAGAAAGCAGCACGGGTGCAACAACATGTCTGGTAAAATGACGTATGCTCACTGAAGCAGCTGTAGTCAGTTACCAGTATTATCATTTCTGAAACAAAAAATTTTGCAGTGATACAGTGAACAGTTTCCTGTAACTGTCAAAGTTTTTCTAATTTCTAAAAGAAGAAAGGGCAATAAAAGAAATCTTACCTATATTAGTGCTGGAAACAGCATAAAGTTTGAGGATATTGAACTCAGGCAACAAGATACAGTGTAGAAATGTCTACTTGTAAAATTCAGCCCCAGATGACCATCTAGCTTTAAAACATTGTCCAGTTTTGTGGGGTAGCAGTATAAATGTAGAGCCTGTTTGGATCCTTGCTTATTTTATTTCTCTGAGTTAAGAAGAATTGCAACATTATATAAATGACACCTCTTTGGCTCTTAAATCACTTTGCTGTCTATAATGGATGTAATAAATGTTTCCTATTCCAGTACTACAAAAAAATGGTCTAAGCGGTTTTATCCATTTGGCAGTGGAACTCACTTGACCATGATGTATGGCACACTTGTTATTTATTTGCAGAGGCTAGAAGGCAAATACGCTATACGAGAACAGTTCTTTAATGTAAAGCATTAAATTAAAAGCTCACCCTCAGGACTTTGACTGCCAGTAGTAGTAAATGGATGCCCAAAATAACACAGGAGCTGTTACTATTTAAAAATACGCCATTTGATATTAAACTTTTTTATGTAACAGCAGATTTCCACCCCGTACCCCTTCCTTCAGAATTATAGACTATATCCTTTCCATGCAGGTTTACATGGGTGCTGGGAATAACACTTATCTCATTGTACAAATACACATCAGATCATATTCTTTAATTTATTTGCATTTTTGTAATTTCAATACTTCTAGCTCAGGTGTTTTAATGGCTTATGCTAATACAATATTTATAATTCTTACAGTTTAAAATTATCTGACCCATGAGAGGAGTACTGCTATCGCAATATATGGAGTGCAGTAAAAGCACAGAAAGCCTAAGGTTCCAATTTTTAAAGACTGCCCTGCTCATCCTATAGCTCAAGGACTACACCGACTTTGGAATATTTTTTTATGTGAATGACTCAGGACTTGACAGATTGTGGTATATTGTTTGGGAGCATCACATGAACTGCATGTCTTACTGTCTTCCCATCCCAGCTGACAGCTAACAATAATCTACTCCACCCTAATTATCTCAGAGCCAAGATCAGACCCAAGTGTTCTCAACTCATGAATCACAGCAAAAGTATCACATCCATTCCAGTCTTATAGAGAGTCCAAATAATTTTTTCATCAGTGTGTTCTTGCGTCATTTACGTAGGACCTTTAAAGTTTGTCAAGGGATTCCAGCAAGTAGCAAATCAGAATCTATTACTGTAGAAAGAACAATCAAAAAAGCCAAAACAAATTTTAAAAATCCCCAGAAGTAAATAAACAAAGTATTTTTATTATTATCTTACTGATTTGTTTAAAAACTCCCAATAGATGCATTGTACAGCAGCATATTTATAAACTCAGTTATCTGCTTTTGTTATCATCTAACATTTATCAGCAGGCAGGGTTCAAAAGTGCTCCAGATGTGATTCTGAAGCAAGCCTAATCAGCAATTGTCACTCTGCTTCTAAAATATATGTATATTAACAGGATACCTGAAACATTAACTCAAAGCCATTATCTTTCAAAGCCTGTCAGCTGAACAAGGTAAGTACAATATTTTGTTTTCCTTGTGCTGCAACAAAAATATAAAGGTTTTCAAGTTTCTGTTCAGAAAGAAATGACTGCAGAAATTGCCTCTTTCAATTTGTTCTATATTTGAAGTAAATTTACTGAATGTTGAAATGACTTTTTGAGACATGTCTGTGTTGATGTGGATGTTACAGAAGTTTTCTACTGTCAGCTGGATGTCTGACTACACTTGGAAATATAGCAAAAATCTGACATTAGCTATGGGAATTTTACATAGTAAGAAAAAAAAAAACAAACACAAAAATCCAACTATTGCAGACCTCTCCCCCAATAGACTCATTTTTATGACCATGTCTAATAATGCAGTGAGCAATAGCAACCTGAGGAAGACTTGAAGGAAGGAGATAATTTTTGGCAAGGCCATGTTTCAAAATTCCCTGGAAGAGGAGCAGCTAACACCACAGATTCTCATCCTTGGGGAATTATTTCTTGTCCTAATAGAAGAATAGACAACAGAAATAAATGAAGGCAAGCACAGCATTTGTTCCACTTGGGGACTGAAATGAAGAACCAATTTTCACAAACAAACAAACAAACAAACAAATTTCGCAGCATCGTCTTGTTCCTAGTCCACTTATTTCAGGGCTAGTGACACATCAAGAGATGATCCACTGGGACAGAGAGTCCTGGCACACCCTTGTGCAGGGCAGTGGTGTACCATGGTCAGGGTAGGTGGAGGAACTTGGGTATGATCCCAGAACTGCAAGTAGATGAGGAAACTGAAGAAATATTAGGTGTCCTGGACAAGACACAAATCTCATCAAAGACGTAAGAACACAAGCCTATGCTGACAGTAACAGAGCAAGGATGGCAGCTGCAGGCATTGTAGAAGCAATTGAGGTAATAAACCAGGCAAAGCCCAAACCACTAAGAACAGAGGAGAAAGCAACCAGTGATAATAGTGATCAGTGGACTGGAAACTCTTCTCTACCGCCTGTCAGCAACAGATCTAAGGTGCATCAGAGTCTGCCCAGATGGAGGTTCACTGTTCTTACAGATTAACTCACTCTGAGCTTGTGGGTGAATTTCTCAGTCGAAACCTAAATAAAATGTTTAGCAACTATTAGAGGGCACAGTTAAATGGAAAAATCACCAGCATAGCAACCAAAAGTGAACTCAAATATTTACAATAGAAAAATCATTAGAGACCATCAACTCAGTCAGTCATCTCAGAACAGCAGCAGTCCGGAAGGCGATAGGATGCTGCACCACCTCAGAGGATGGACAGAAGGACAAAGCTGATATGTATCTTCCCCAGTAGGAAGTTCTTAGTTACATATTATTCAGAATATTAACTGAAACCTGGCCACTATTCCAAAAACAGTTACTGAACTTTGATCAATAGCCTTTTTCATACTACTTCTTCCAAATGCACAGAAAGTTTTGATTCCTTTTTTTCTATTTATAAAAGTCTTATTTCTCTTGTTTTAGTTTGTCAGGACACTTAACATAGGGAACATATCGTTACTTCAAGTATTTTACCTCTCCATTTATTTTCAGAAGGGTGGAAAGGTGGATGGAAAGGTGTTGATAATATTCAGGATACCTTAGGGTAAGATTAGGTTTAAATCTGAATTATGGGTTGATTTAAGTAATGCAGTAATTCCTCAAGCAGTTCCCACACAGATACTTCAAAATTACCACTCACTGGTAATCACATTACTTAAATCCATATCTAATAACATTTCTGCTGCAAATAATGGAAAAATGAATTTAGAAAGCCGTTGATCTTGTAATACATCATCCAAACTGAATGTCAGAAATCTTGTGGGAAGTTGGATATTCTTGCAAATGTCTGTAAAATTCCCTTTTTTGCAAATGGGCCATAGAACAGTCTTAGATTTAGGGTTCCAATTAGACCCAACCAGAGTTAAATTTAAGGATGAAAATCTAAGTTTATGAGTCTTTTATTTATTTGTGTGTTACTCCTTCTTATTTACATGATCTCAAAGTAGCTGAAGAGACTATATACACAGTGGAGATTCTCCTGCTGTGCTTTCTGTCATAAACAGCTCATGATCTTTCTTTAATCTTTATTAAAAGATAGTGCAGAATGAAAATGTTTTTCCTTTTGTGGTAGAGAACAGGACAGAGACAATGACAGAGGAAAGGAGAAGAGTGCTGCCTCAATGCAGGCTCAATTCTGTCTATAGTTTTTGAGAAAACTGTAATCCAATTTTCAGATGTCAGCTTAGACAGACCTGCTGATTCATCCAAACATGGCAAGTGGACAGCACATTTTCTCCTGTTTTTAGCACAGGAGGTGCCAAGAATTATACTCCTGCCATCTCTTGTTGCTGTAGGAGTTGAGTGGGGGAGAAAACTAATTACTTCAAGTGCATTAAGTACATTTGAAGGTTAAATTAAAATTTAATTTAAAAAATGTTATCACTGACATGGGGTTCTTAATGAAGAACCTGAAAATCACTTCAAAACCAGAAAAGAAAGGGGAGGTATGTAAAGGAATCTTCTCTTCTTTCCTAGCAATTCAATTATATTATACTGGCTAAACACCACATTCATCTTCTACTTTAACAACAGCAAACTCAGGGGTCTTGCATGAAATTGGCTATTTCATCCAAGAGAGTTTAAGCTGGCCTAAGGAGCGACAAGAGAATACAGCTGTAGTCAGTGCTAATGACAGCATACTATTTTTATAGACTAAAGGTTGAGCAATGAATTTCAATTATAGAGTGTCAGGATGCCCAAATGCAGGTACCTGATAACAAGCCTGAAGCACTAAGCTTTTGCAGATTTCTTCTTTAGAATTTCAATAAATTCTTTTAGCCTTTGGCACTGATATTTTTTTTAAACCAGACGCCACTAGATGTAATCTTTTATGAGAAGCTCCATCTTTGCTTCCCTTCAAGAGCATTGTGTTCAAGGCAAATGAAGCACAATTATGAAATGCGGACAGGTATGCAATTTTAAAAAAAGCAAAATCCCCAAAATCCTTGCTTTATTTGTGCCTGATCCCATTAAGTTTTTCTATTTCATTTGTTTTTAATGTAGCATCTTTAAAAATATGGAAAGATTAAATTTAAATAATAATATTTAAAAGATTAAAAGATGACCTTAGTTAAAAGTAGCAACTTTTATGACAGATTTTGTCAATTTAGAGAAAACACCTCATTATCATAATATATATTTAACACAATCACAAATAAATGAAATCATATAAGAATTAAAAAAAATTGTCTTGAACTTGTAGAACTTTTGCATACCCTTCTGAAAGTTTTCAATTATATCTGTCCTTCCCTTTATAATTCTATCACTCAGTTTCTCCAACTTAAAATGAATTAATTCTCTAAGTCTACTTAAACTTTTTTAAAAAACATAATGTAGGCTTTGTTCCTTCTTTCTTTTATCTTGACCTTATATTAAATAATTAATTATTGGGATTTGGTTACTATTTCTAATTCTTTATATTTCTCATACTCTTTTTCAGCTAAGTCCTCTGAATTTGTATATGAAGATAATTTCTTACATGTAATTCAATGTTTTCAATGGACCAAGCTGATGAAACTTTGAAATTATCATATTTCTTAAGGAAAATCTTGTTCCATAAAAACATTAACAATGTCTGAAACTAGGGAAGTTTAACAGAATTTAATTTCGTGGTCCTTCCCCTAAAATTAATATTTTCTATTTCAGACTATATTTAATTTTCATTATGTTTAGATGACAAGAAAAAAAATTGAAATAAAATAACCTATATTTACCATAGGCAAATTATTCAAGGTTTTCCTTTGCAGATCCTCCCAATCCAGTTGCAGAAGAATCTTTCTAAACAGTTTCTGAAGAGTAGTAGGCGTAACAACTGATCCTGGGCATGTACTATAGGTGTGTAAAATAGGAACATAAATTTTCACTGGAGTGAGGTACTCATCATTTGCTGTCTAAGGGAGATTACCTCCTCTCACTGACTATTCTGGGAGCCTGCACTTTTAAAATAGGCATTTTACTAAAGGCAAGCAGTATGAATAACCCAGACACTGTAAAATCTCAAGCATGCAGAATCACCCCTTCAACACACAGATATGAGGAAGTAGTTTCAGAAAAGCATTATGCAAATTGTGCAATGTATTTATCAGAGTCTTTCCCTATATTAAATAAACTTAAAAGGTGAAATACCTGCCCAAGACTTCTGCTGATCTAAGTTAATTTAGGGAGGTGGGAAAAGATTTTGTTTGTCAGTGTATATACTGTTCTTCTTATCTTCTGTAAAGCAAGGCTAAATTTCTGTATGTCCAACTAAAAAGGAAAATACACTTAAAGAAGCACTAATGGTAAATGTAACCATAACTTCAAATTATACCTTTTTCATGTACACGATAATTGCCAGTTCATAAATGAAAAGCTTGTCCATTTTGCTTTTGCCAGCAGTGTGAAGCAAGGTAAATACTTCTCACGATGAGTGAACTGATGTGAAGTGTACTTAAAACTAATTTTCAAATTGCATTTGATGGAGACTCCAGCTTTGAGTTTCATAACAGTCTTTCTGCAGGAAATCGCTCCAATAATAGCAAAAGGCATTGTAATGATGTACTTACTTTAATTTTGACAATATTAGTATGTCCAAAACAGTAATAAAAATAAAATCTAGTGTCAAAGATAAAAATAACACAAGTCCCACCTACCACGATGGTATCTGAGTCATCAGAGCACTGAAAATGATATTCTAGACCCATCCTGACCCACTCCTCCGCAAAGAAACTAGAAAGGTTTTTACACCTAAATGCTCTGTTTAATAAAAATGAGAAAACCAGAATATTTTATAATAAATTCAAAACAAAGAATGAAGAGAAAAAGTAACCCTTCTTATCTGCTGTGTCCTTGGAGGCATGTAATTAAGTTGAAGGTTGCTTGCAATTAAGAACTATCTGAACTGCAGCAAATTTGATCCTTTCTGTTCCACAGGAGGCTCTTTCCATCCCCTTTAAGGTCCAACCAGCAGTTTATGTTATCCATTCTACAGCAGCTGCCCCTTGTCACCATCCTTTTTCCACAGATCACAGTCCTTCCGTCCCTTCAGGATTGTATGTTCCATCCTATCATTGGAAAGGCAAGGAACTGTGAGGAAAAGTTGTAAACAAAATAATGTTAATTATATTTACCCTCATTTTCCAAGGCCTTTTGACAATTTCGTAGAACTGAGCAAAGCATTGACAGAACTGAGGTAAAATGACTTACATGCTTGATAAATTAATTCAAATTAAGTGTAAGCTTTCCTATACACTGCATATCAGGAACTGTTATTTGGAACAAGGTGGAATCACTTTACTAGAGTGGTATGCTATGAAATTCCAGATAAAAGATAAATTTAATAATAGAAGTTGTAGTTACCCTGAAATTATGTCATTAGTGAAAGAATGGGGCAAGTTTGTATGAGACATCTGCCTGCATTTTCACTTAAGGTCAAAGATATCAATTAATTAAATTGGTAGAAACATTTATATCCTAACCAACATCTTATTTTGATCACTTGGAGACTAAATTTACCCACTAAAATACATATGACATCCTTATATAAATGAAGAATAGTGTAATGCTATCTTTTCAATAGTTAATTCCCTTTGCATTTAATGAGATACACTTAAACGCTAAAATAGTACCTCCAATTCTTCATCTGTCTGAGAGTGGTTAAGTATAGATTATCTCTCATTGGCTTATCCTGTAGTATGGCTCTGCAGGTGAGATTCAGATCACGTTCTGGCTTTTAATATTGAACTGAAATGAGAAATTAAAAGGTCTCAATTGTTACCTCCCACATCTGTCACTGCCTGAACCATATGGGTGACAGTTTGGAAGGGAAAGTGTTTGTTCTTTTCTGATATCATACCTATTATTTTATAGTTAAAAGATCCTTACTCCTTACTTTGAGATCTAGGTGAAAAATAAGTTCATAAACCAGGATCCATATCCAGACTCTTCCTCTAATCCCGTATGTGTAACTCATAAATATAAGTCTACTTCTTGCTGCTTCCTTGGCAAATTCTGCATGACCTATTTCCAAATAATCTCACAGTCACAGAAACAGAGAATATCAGGAGTTGGAAAAGACCTCGAAAGATCATCCAGTCCAACCCCCCTGCCAAAGCAGGATCACCTAGACTGGGTCAGACAGGAACTTCTCTGAATGTCTGCAGAGAAGGAGACTCCACAACCTCTCTGGGCAGCCTGGGCCAGTGCTCTGTAATCCTTACACTAAAAAAGATTTCCTTATATTCAGATTGAACCTCCTACGCTCCAGCTTGTTCCTGTTGCCCCTTGTCCTGTCATTGGCTATCACTGAGAAGAGCCTGGCTCCTTCCTCCTGACACTCGCCCTTTACAAATTTATAAACATTAATGAGGTCACCCCTCAGTCTCCTCTTCTCCAAGCTAAAGAGACCCAGCTCCTTCAGCCGCTCCTCATAAGGGAGTCATCCACAAACATTCCCAGCTATGTAGCTAAAACTTTACTGATGATAGGAGTTTGCATGGGGATAAGGGAGGACACAAAATAGTTCTGTGAGTTGAACTTCAGTAGCTGTTACATGAATAAGACAACTCAGTAAAGAACTCTTGGTCCATCCACCAGAGCTGTCTGGCTTCTGCAGGATTAACAGTAGCAAAATACAATTGTTTATCTTCAGGACAAATGAAGGCAAATAGAACTGAATCCACCTGGGGATCTGATCTGCTGAAGAGTCATTCCTAACAGGAGGACTGTGCTTTAAATTGTCGCATCAGGCCATTCATACAACTCTTCACAGAGAGTCTTCCATACTGGTAATACTTATCTTCTGCTTCCAACTGTTGATCTTAGTTAATGAATATTTATCTTGCATAGTCCAGGAGGAAATAATTCTGATTACTCACACAATGCACTTTATTTTATATATTTAATTTTAAAAAGTAGAATTCTTATCAGAACAACCATTCCACATGGTTATTAATTAAAATTCAATACTTCTTGAGTAACATTAAGCTTCAGATATTTCCTTCGCTGTATTACAAAGGCAGGAGGTTCTGATTGTTCATGAAAATGTGTATATAGCTATAAATTCAGATTAGTAGAGGAATACATAATATGGCAAGATATACTTCCCACTTCCCAAATCTCTAAATTAAAAGCAAGAAACAAATGTCTATTCCAAGAATTTTTTTACAGTGATAAACTTTTAAACTAGAATTCTGAATAACCACAATTACTGTAAGAAATCCAGTAGAATAATTAACTTTTTGCATACTATATTGCGCATTTTAAATATAAGCCAATTTGCCCAATAATACGATGAAAAACAATATGCCAGTTTAATAAAACAAGCTTACAGGACTGTAAAATATTAGTAAATTAAACAGTCATTTACTGTGATTTCTCCACCCACATGAGCAACAAAAGTGAGCATCTGAATGATCCAGAATAAAAAGTAAAACCAAACATAGATTCTATCATGGTCTGACCACTACCTCATTAAAAACACTAACTAACTATAATCTCCATCTTTTGTTGTCAAGTGCCCTATAAATCAAGTCTAAACCCAGTAGAAACTTCAAGACCATCAGTTTTTATTTTGCTACAGGTACAGCAAGAGGTAAGAGTCTACACTGGTTATCCCAGGGTATGAATCTCTGTATTGTTCTGGCTGTGCAGATATTAAGTTGTGGATTTCCCTCCCTCCTCTCTTTCCCAAGCCTTCAGCCAGATTCATTGTTCTAACTATATTTTCCATAATACCTCACTCTTTGGGCACTCATGGTAATGCTAACTCTGAAAAAATCTATGTCCTCAGTCAAAAAATATGCGGGAAAACAATATTAACATAATAATCCACTACACCAAACACTAGGGACACTACTTGCCCTATGAACAGAGGATGTTGCAGTCCAGTGTCAATGTAGAGCAGCACTGAGGAATTCTCAGCATTGGCTGATGTAAAATCCATAAAATCTTTGTCTTTCATTTAGTTCAGACCACTGACCTCAATAGTCATAAAAGTAAACCGATGTCATGGTTTAGGCCCAGTGCGTAACTGAGCACCATGATGTCACAAAAAAAAAGGCTAGTCAAAATAAGGACTGGGGAGGGCTTCTCACCACTTAAAAGGTTACGGATGAAAGACAGAATCATCATAAGGAGGAAAAACAAAACAATTTTAATTTGTTACCAACATCAGAGTAGAACAATGGGAGATACAACCAGATCTTAAAAGTCAAAACACCTTCTCCCCAACCCCACCTTCTTCCTGGGCTCAGCTTTGTTCACCTCCCCCTGCTCCATGTCCTGAGGCTCAGGAGGATAGAAGTGGGGGTTGCTGCCGGTTCATCCCATGTCCTTCTCAGGAGTAGGCAGGACTCTGCCCAGCCTCTCTCTCTCTGCTTCCATGTGGGGCCCTTTCCACAGGAGAAAAAGTCCACAAAAGTCCAGTGTGGGTCTGCCCAGAGCTGCAGTTTCCCTCATGCTCAAAACTGCTTCAGCCAAGTCCACAAAGCTCCAATCTGGGTCCGCTCACGGTCACAGCTCCCCCACACAGAAACTGCTCCAGCACACACTGCCCAGAGTCACGGCTTCTTCAGGGGCAGGCACTGCTCATGTGGCCCTGCCCCACCGGTGAACTCTACAAACTTCTGGCCAGTTGACCTGGCTCTCACCACAGATTGCAAAAGAGGAACCGGGGCTCTGCGTCCTCCTCCTCCCTTTTCTCCTTTCTTTTCTTCAACTGACCTTGCTGCTCTTCAAAGTTGTTCTCCCCAGGCCCCACTCCTTTCTCTGCTGCAAGTCTCTTCTGATGGTTCTGAAGAGTTTCCTGCTCTCTCTCTCTGAAACATTTTACCAAATCATTATTTAGTCACTAAACTGAAACTTTAATTTTCAAGTGCTATGAATACTAGTAAGAGAAGCGTGCAAGGTGTCCTTAAATTCAGTATGGTACTTCCTGTTTGAGAAACTGCGCACCATAGATTTCCACACACCATAGTGAAAAACTAAGGAGCTGAATCCTCAGTCCATGAAGAACAGTATAAAAACACTTTCATGCTGTTAAAGACAAATAAACATCACCAAAACCTGATCTCATTCTGTTTGAAACTAGGTGAGATATAGTTTCCTTGCAGATGTTTGCAAAAATTAAATAATGTTATAGGAAAACAATCCTGCTTTGTCACAGGAAGACTTGTCCAAAATTCTCAGCTGGATTTTGTCTAGGGTTTTCAATGACAGAATATGTTATTTTCTCATTACATCATGAACAAGTGGACACTTTCTTGCCCAAAGAAGGACCTGTCACATTATCTCAGCCACAGTGGTATTTCAGTCTCCCCATTGCTTCATTCTGTGTGAATCTTTCCCATATCTCTTGAGAACTTATTTGTGAAATAAAAAAATGATTATATGTTTACAAAAAAAACTTGACTAAGCAGTAGTTTTTAGATGGTAATACTTAATTTGTTATTTGTTTATTGTAGACTTGCCCATACACAGTCTGATTATGAAATTTATTTCAACAGGACTTCAGAATAGTTTAATTTCTTTGTTTAAAATAGATTTTAATACTAATTATTATATAAT
>NW_010167335.1:0-8450 GCF_000695765.1 Mesitornis unicolor
CGTTCTGTGATTCTGTGATTCTGTGAACAAAGTACTTCAAAGCTAGTCAGTGAGCAACCACATCTTTCAGAAAAGTCAGAAAAGGTTCAAGAGCACATAACTCTGAAGAGCCTTACTAACTCTGTTTTGAGCCTGAAGCAATCAAAGTACTAAATCCAACTTTGAAACTTTGATAGTCACATTAAGAACTTCTCAGAAGTCCAAAGACTTAAAAATGTTTGCATAAAAGTTATTTCCTTTCAATTACATTTCTGCTTTTTTATTTTGTTTACCTTTATTACACAACGAGTTAACTAAAAAGTTAATTGGCTATTAAATTCTACAGTAACTAAATTAGTCACCAACATGAATTAAAAAGAGTACTAAAAACTTCGGTAGTTTTACGACATACTTTGCTGTATAAATTTTCCGCTTTGTCAGAGCTTATACAGACTTATCATTTACCAAGAAAAGCCAAAGTTCATCCAAAAAAGGAGGTGAAAGGGAGCAAGAAATTACTATTCGATAAATCAATAGCCAGTAAGGTCTCAATGAAATTCTTTAGGAAAATTCATAGCAAGGATTTAATTTAAAAACAAAAGGCAGCAGTAAAGTAGGTCAGCATGAACTCTGAGTGATGATCACGAGCAATCAGAAGACTTGGTTAATATCCCTAGTTCTGTCACTCATGTGCTATGTGACCTAAAGCATATTACTTGACCTCACCAGGCTTCCAATTCTCCCTCCAGCTTTCATTTGACAAGGATGCTGCATGTCAACTCATTAGGGCAACAGCTCTCTTTCATTACAGGTGTTTGCAATGGATCTAGCACAGCTGAGACCTCTACTGCTGCCACAACAATAATAAAAACCTCAAGTAGGACACTACGTAACAGTGTCACCACTATATGAGAGGAAAGGGACTTATTTATTAAAGGATTTTATTTAAACAGAAATACATCAATATCTCTAAGATAAACTTTTTGTTTATCTTTCTGGAACTGCATTTTTGGTCCCATTAAGCTATAATACAGTATAGTAGGGATTTAACTTATTACTGAAACTAAAATGATTTACTGGAAATATATCTTTTAAATATGCAGTTTGTATTAATGCATCTCTTTTTACAGACTTGTGTAATAATGATAAGAAATATAGAAACAAAACTGCTGTGAGAGAAAACAAATACAGCAGATACAGAAGAGTTAAATAATAAAAAGTTAGCCACATATTCAGTTCCCACATATTGACCTTAGGCACCAGAACAGTAATTTGAGTATTATCTGAAAAGCACAGGTAAGATGCATGGTAAATACCTGAATCCCTGTCAGCTTGCATAACTATTCATAGTTGTAGTACGTAGTTAAGGTCACTGAGAGTAGGATACACGACATCTCTGAATAAAACCACGCAAAAACTAATTACCAAATTCAATGTGTCTGCCATCAGCTGCATTGAGTTCTCTCTCCAATAGAAGATTCTTACATACACTTTAAAAGACTACCTCTCATTTGAGCAGACTGCTTGAAATTAAGAGTCTGTCTTATTAAAGGGATGTCATGGGATCAAAATTCAGGTATCGTTAGAGTAGACATCATACTCAGGAATATGAAAAACCAGAGCAGGAAATAAACCAAAGAAAATGAGCATTTTAAC
Source organism: Mesitornis unicolor (assembly GCF_000695765.1). Lineage (NCBI taxonomy): Eukaryota > Metazoa > Chordata > Aves > Mesitornithiformes > Mesitornithidae > Mesitornis > Mesitornis unicolor. Next base: position 1,636 of record NW_010167335.1, read on the forward strand.
GCACTTTTATTTTCCACGTACATTTCCAACATCATTTCAGGAACAATTTGAAAAAAAAAGAAAATGTCTCTCCTATGTCCTGTTCCGTACATGCTTCTAATATGTGTTAATATTTCAGCTTTATTTTTCTTTCTTTATACAAAGTGGTTTTTTTCCCTCAACTTCCCACTGACATATTGACAATAAAATGAAAAATTCTGTTCAATCCATAACTTTGAAAAGTTTGAGATTTTCTAATTAGTGAAAAAATACAAGACAAAAAGTCCCATCTGTTAATAGTGCTCTGTAGCTTGGAGTTAATTAGGTTTGCTGGGAGAGTGCCTGGGAATAAGACCAATTAACATGCATGTAACTTCTCCAATTTAGTATTTCATTTCATTAGTCAATAAAATAGCAGTACCTTCTATTACAATGTGCCATTTTCTAGAGCTAAATGCATAGCATTGTACATATGTAAATATATATGTGTGAGCATGTATATATATATTCTTTTTTTTCCAAACTAAAAGATCCTTCCTCCTGACTACCTAACGCTCATCCAAATCACCTCCCATTAAGGTCAACAAAAATAAAATTAACTTTTTGTGTATTGGTAAAAGGGTACCTCACACTGATTTCCAGTGGATGCATGACCAGCTCACATGAGCCAAAGAGTTACGTTCATAAAAGTTGTCAGAGTTCTCATTTTCAAGCTCCTCATAGTCTGACAGTAGATAAGGGCCATCAGTGAGCCTACTGGAATGTAATTTTAGAGAAATTAATGATTGACCTGTGAAACAATCAAATCCTGCTATCTGAAAGGTAAACAAGTTCAACTGAAAAACTCCTCAAAGGCAAAAGAATATCGACCCCTACCGTATACAACACAGCAGGAAAGTAGCACTCATAACAGTGGTTGATCATTCACAGTCCCATACCCAGTGCTAGGCCCTGGGAAAGCCCCTCCTTCTTGTGTCATGCCCTGAAATGCAGTATAAGTTTGGTTTTTGTTTTTTTTTTTAATGTTCCTATGTTTCAGTTGTGACATAATGCTTCTCATCTCTAGACAAAGAATTGGAACCAAATAATTTCACATGGAACACTTTGTTCTGATAATACTTCATCCCACCTCTGGATAAAGAAAGTGACCAAGGTAAATGAGATTAAAAAACAAGCAAAGACTCTTGCACTTTCTGGTGTAGTGCCTACAGAAAAAAAATCTCCACCTGTGCACGGAACATCTTAAAGAGTATGAAAGTGCACTAACCTGCAGAAAGAATAAAAGAGACAAGACATTGCCCCCAGATCATAATCGTAATCAGTGGGGTAAAAAAAACCAAACCACTAGTAAGTGCTCTCAGGAATGAATAAGGTTGCAAATGTGGACCTTCTGAGAATTAAGGCCTGATCCTGCATAGAATCATAGAATGATTGTGTTGGAAGGGACCTTTAAAGATCATCTAGTCCAAACCCCCCTGCAGTAAGCAGGGACAATGTTCCTAGACCAGGTTAGTCAGAGCCCCATCAAGACTGACCTTGAATATCTCCAGGGACGGGGCCTCCACCACATCTCTGGGGAAACGGTTCCAGTGATCTACCACCCTCATATGGAGGAACTTCTTTCTAACATGAAACCTAAATCTACCCTTTTCTAGCTTAAAACCATTACCCCTTGTCCTATTGCTACATGCTCTTGAGAACAGTGTGCCCTTGTGAACATCCACAGTGTGTTGTTACAGTATTACATGTATTAACAGTGCTGCTAAAGGAATTCCAAACTTGATTGCCATGACATAAGAAATGACTAAATGGAACTACATTTCTTCGTGACTGGACCACTTCAAGGATTACATTTAATGAAATTATTTACCTTGCAAATTCAAATTAATGTCAGATTGTACGGCAGACAAAAGGAATCCCCATATTCCTCAGTCATTTGGATATTAGAGTCTGACATGCAACCTACATGACAGACAGTCATACAATAAATGTTGAAAGAGGAATTAGACTAACTAAAAGAGGTCACTTTCTCTTGCTAAAGTCTTATGATTTAATCGGTTAGGTAAGTTCATTTACACAGATTTGCTGTTACTATTCCTAAACTTTCAAACAGCAGAACTCCACAAACAGAGAAACAATTGCCTCCCTTTTCAACTGTTTAGGCTCTTAGTCACAAGAACTCACACATACAGCAAAGGGGAATGCAGCTGTGCAAGTATTCTCCAAAAAAATAGAAAGCTCTTGACTTCAGTAAAGCCTAGTGAAAATTCATTCAAGAAAAAGACTAAATAAAGAAGAAATGGTCAAATCATTGAGCATACAAAAAAAAGCATTTGAATGCTTGTCAAGAAACGTACTTTAAAACAGTGTGAAAACAAGACAGTCTTCAGAAGGAAAAAGAATCACTGCTAAATACATCTGATTAACTGCAAAAACAGTTTTCTGCTGCAGTACTCAACATTACAGTTCTCATCTTCCATTTAACATTACCTAATGTGGTGGGTTTTTTCTTAAATCTTTTGTAATATAAAGATAATTTCCAGAATTGCAGTATTTCCACTTGCATTTCTAGAACATTTATAGGTTATAACAATTGCTGATATCTGCAGATGAATGAAGCCTTATATTTATTAGTCAACTTCTGCTATAAGTCTAGGAAAATCCATAGCTATTTCATAGACTTCTAAACAGAGGAAGCCGTCAGCAACATGACCACTATACCTTCAGAAATTTGCATGAGGACCTGCAACAGCTCACTGTACGTCAATTCACACTGTCTACTCAGTGACTATGAACAGCTTACTGTCAGCTACATCAGAAGTTTTCTTGTGGCAATTAAATTAAATATAAAACACTGGACATCAATGAACAAAATCAATGCAAGGAAACCATGCTAAATAGGAAGGTGGAAAACTATTGTTGATGGAGTTAAACAACACAGTATTTTTGAAAGTCACCTTTGTAAGTATCCTTTTTCCTCCTTTTTCTCCAGCATTGTTTGTCCTTCAGTCATTTTGTCAAAATTATATGTTTGTCTGATAGACACAGGAAAACATCTCTCATAGCAATCTGCTTTGAAGACTGAAAAATTGACTTTTTTGATCATTAGGATTAAATCCAAACCTACTTAATCATCCAACCTTATATGAAAATTTGTGAACACCAAATGCCACCTTTAATTAGTATACAAAAGAAAATTAGAAAGAGAGAAAGTTTGAGCAGCAACTGTAAATTGTAGCATTGACTAAATTTTGGTCATCATACAGACTTGAGTTGTCTGATATTTCTCTACAAGAGCATATACCTCAACCTATCAGAAAACAGAAAATAAAACCAGCATAACACTTCTACGGGGGCTATTTCAAAATATAATTCTAATCAGAACTTTCAATTTCCCGTGGCAACATAAATATAAACAATATGAGCTCCTTTGTTATTAGACTAATTTGAACTGAAAAGCCTGCCAATTAATTCTCTGACAGTCATTAATCATGCAATATGTGATCTCTACATAATTAGAAAATAAAATTTAGCAATTTCACTGGAGCAGCAAAACCTAAAGCAGACAAGTGTTCAGTGTTGCGATGATCATGGTTTATGGGGAAGCAATCACTCATGGTAAGAAAGCCATTTTTGAGGAGCTTTGCACCAAACTGAACAAATGTTCACATAGTGGTTTCTGTTTCTTTGAAAAACATAAGCACAAATCTTCCTTTTATCTTATGTAAAATCTGTGGAAGTATAGTTAAATGCTACAATGGGTGAAATCTTGGTTCACAGTTTGGTGCAAGGCTGCACTGCTACATGGAGGTTTCTTCATGCTTCGGTATTTCGGAGAAAGGCACAGAATCCTTTGATACCATCAGCTACAGGCATTGGTGATTTCCATACTGTAATCATCAAGGAAATGCTGATGGTATGTTGTGAGTATTGCTAATCTAAAATTATGATTCAACATCATGTACCAAATGATGAGAATTCACATGCGGTATGACATGGAATCAATGAGTTTAAACTATCACTAAAGACAAAAATAAAAAGGTTAAAAGTTCTTTTTGCACAACAAACCTTTACTTGTGGTGAATATTTTTTTCTTTTTTTGAGGGGGAGGATGGGAAGAGCTGTCTCTCTCTAAGGATGCTGAAAGTGATTTATTCAGCAAACTTGTTTCCTGCAGATGAGCTTTCCTGTGTGCTGTGTCACTGTAATTCTAAAACTGAAAGCTTTTTTATGACCCCTTTAAATGTGGTTTAAAGATAAAATCATATAATAATATGATTAAAGGCTTCCAGAACCAACTTCCAATGTAACTAAAAGTCTTCTTTATTAACCTTGCTTTTAGAAAACAGAGCAGTGACCACTAAATCTGGCCTCGAACCCAACTGTTCTATCAGCTGACCTCTTCTCTTGCTAGTGACAACACTACATCAGGTCCTTTAACTTTCACCCTCTAGTGTTATGGCTTTTGCCATTCTTTTTACCTAACATTAAGTGTTTTATCAAAGATAACTTTTCAAAGTCATGCCTTCCTTTGGGTCTGTAGACTTTGCATTTTATCTGGCTTTGCTAGCCTGTGGCATCTCCCACCAGCAACCTTATTCTTATCGATGCTCTCTTGAGGGTGAAGACCTAGAAAATTGCCTGTTTTCCTGCATACTTTATATGGTCTCTTGTGAAGGTCTAAGAGTGTAAGACTACTGAGTTTCACTCTGAAGTGGTCTTATTCACAGACATAAAAAAGAGAGTACACAATGAGGAATATACGACTTCACCTTATGTTTTGTCTCTTAACTGTCTGCTAACTAATTTTTCCCCTTTTCTGCATGCTTGCTTCAGCCTGGCTACATTTTCTTTCTGAGGAGCTACAAGAGTGTTGATTCTGAAAACTATCAAAAAAAAACCCAAAATTGGACAAATCACCAGGTAATCACATACCTATCCTGTCCAAAGAGATTTATAAGTGAAATTACTGAAACCCCATGTCTTTATGTTAGCATGCAGTTCTAGTTCGCATCTTAAAATACTGGAAAAGTAAATAGTTGGAAAGTACATACTGCGTTTTAAGGGTCTTTTTTAAGTGTTGCAAAAAAATTTATATATTGCAATTATATATTGCATGAGCTACATAAAATCTACCAACAAACTTTGTGAGAGACAAAGAGTTTTTCTCTGAATGAGTAGTACAGAATCTGGCTAATATTCTGCCCAGGTAAATGATGCCATTGAAGTATTAACTCTCTTCCTTTTCTGTCTGTTTGGGGTTTTTTTCTGGGGGGAGTTGGTTGGTTGGCTGTTATCTTTTTCATGTGCTTTCCTCCTGAAACTCTACTTGCTATTGATTCCCTATACAGATTCAGTCCTATGTTGCTTTATTCAAGAAATGTTCTATTTTAAAATAGGTCACCTTTCTAGAATCTTTATTCTAGAGCAGAAAATATGAAAGCCAGATGTAGATGTGCTTTTATAGCACATGTTTTTTAGATATAGCAACAGTTCAAATCGTTATTATGGGATGAGAAATTTCTCTCTCCCAGATGTAGGCTCAGCTCCTTTCTTCCATTTCACTGAATCACCAGATCCACTTCCCTGATGCTCAGCTTCCTCTCAAAACACTGCTGTTCTTCTCTTTTAGTGAAGACTGAAGAGAAATGTGGCAGGTGAAAGAGATGGAGCACCAGCAGTGGGTGGGCTATTCATTTTTGTATCAAACCAAAATCCCATCAACCCCTGGACTCTGCCAATGACCTCCTCCCTCTACTGAAACAGCTCACTCAAGAACAAAAAGTGGAAAAAAAACAAGAAGATAATCAGATGTAGTCCAATGACACTTAAAAAATTGCTCATACCAAAACCACAGATGAGAATTATTTATACTCTGGTGATGACATTGCACAAGAATAAGCACTATCAAGTCCTAATACTAAAAAATAATTTGTTTTCTCAACAGCCTGGATGACATGCTTGCTTCTCTTCTTTTGGACTAGATGATCTTTTGAGGTCCCTTCCAATCCCTAACGTTCTGTGATTCTCTGACTCCCAGACAGAGCTGGAAGAAACAGCTTTCAGCATTCATAATTTCAAACATTAAATTAAGTTAAAATTCCTTTTGCTGATTGACTAAAACCTCAGAATCCCTTTCTGATCAAAACAATCTTATGACAAGGGCCTATGTAAAAGTGTTCCAAGGCAACTGAACACTGCTGACTCAGAAAGGAAGTCCACCTACTGATTCATTAACATGGCTGCGAAGCAGCACTGATGTATTCCTTCGAGATCTCTTGTTTAAGCAGTTTCTCAATTCATAGTTTGGTTTCTTATTATGGTCCAGGTATATTAAACACCAAGACGACCAAACACACATCCATATCTGCTTACGCACCTGACTTCAAAGCTGCAGCTTTTTCTTAACTACAAGAGCCATCGTAGGATGTCACTAATAACAAAACGTGCTGCAGGCCTATTCCACGATGTAAAATATGGCCAGGAGGACAGGCTTTTGTGAATGTGCAAAGCTTTTGTTAGAATGGGTGACACACACAGTTTGCACTGATGAGGGAACCCTGAGACAGGCATTCTGCCACTCACAGTGGAGTTACAAGCTGTACATTAACAGAGCAAACTGCCTTAGTTTTGTTGCAGTTCCTTGGTGTATTAGAAGCAAATTACCACCGTACTGAATATTTTGTGTGATTCAACAGAACTTAATCACAGTCCTTTTATTTGCAAAAAAAAAGCAGTCAGTAATTCACCTTCTCAAATCTGCTAACCAGATCCAAAAAAAAGGGAAGTCTGTACAGCAAATATTACTGGATGAATCACAGAATCACAGAATCGCT
>NW_010167336.1:0-1754 GCF_000695765.1 Mesitornis unicolor
TAATTTAAATATATATATATTAAAATACATCAGAAACACAGTTCTGCTGCTACAGATCACATATCTATGTGGCCAAGTCCCTCAGGAAGCATGTAAAGACACCCCCTTCCTGTCAGCATTGTTTCTATGCTTGCAAGTGTTAAAAGAATAAAGCTACCATGAAATAAGCCACTGTTTTCCTTCATAGGAGAATGCTCTCAATAAAACTACTAGAAATGCAGGTGTTACAACAGGTCTTCACAAGCTGAGAAACAGTATGAGTATTTAGCTTTCATCCATGAAAGTGCACAAATGTATAGAAAATGACCAGCATTTCATTTCTAATATTGTACAGAAAAGAACTTTCCATAATTCATTTCTTACTTGTAATTTCCTCAGGTCTCCTGATGCTGACTCATTTTATTGGCTACAAAAAAAGCAACAGATCAAGACTATTAAGCAATGATTTTCCCTCAAAGCAGGTATTTATACTCCTCTACACTTTGTGGTAAACTTGCTGAAAATAAAAACTATTATTGCAGATCACTGAAATGAAATGTTCATTTAATTAAATATTTTATCAAAACAACTTCCAGTCTTCCTGCGTTGGCCATAGAACTCTGAACTCCTGCATAATACTGTCTGCTCCAAACCATTTCTGTCATGGACAGCTGCACATTCAAAAATAAAATATTCACACATAATTCATCAGCAAGATTCATTTCATGTCTTAAGGGGAAGGGCTTTTAGGAGAGAAAAATCTCTTACACTGGGATATCTTCTCTGTCTTAAAATTCACCACATACATAACTTGATCAAAGAGGTATTTCCATCAGCAGTTGACCAACACACTCAAGGGTCCAGCATCACAAGGGAAAAACTAACAACCTGTGGTGTACTATTATCCACTTAAAATAAATTCCAGCCTTGAAACATGCAGCAGCATCATAAAAATAAAAGTAGCACTCTTTATTATCTCAAACTCCAAAAATGAGCAGAAAGCTTGAAAGCGCTTACAGGGTGGTTTCCAAATATCCTGATGGAGACTATTTACAGGTTAGTTAAGACTTTATTGAATGCCAACATTTAAGGAATAAGGAAAATGTAAACAACTGAAATTTAGCAATGGTTTTCCAGATAATGGTCCAAGAATGGAAATTCTGCATAAGCCTTTAAATACCAGCATGCTGATATGTATAAAATATAATGGTCTCTAACAGCCAGTACAGAAAGAATGGAAAAACGTAATCAAGCTCTGCTAAATAAAGCCTCCTGAGTTGGCAAAACAGATTTTACAAAGCCTTCAAAGGGAAGCATTGCAGGAAAGGATCTTTTATTCAGATTTTTTTTTTTCAAATAAACTATGCCTGGTTAGAAAACAAATTCATTCAAGCTTACAATAACATTTCTCCATAAACTCGTAGCAACTCCTCTACAGAGTGACTGCATAATATAAACACTTGTAGAGTGTCTGGTAAGAAGTGATGAGCACAAACCTGAATTTTCATTCATGTATTAAGAATGTTAACCGTTGATGACAAGACAACAACACATCCCCAGAGGATATTATCATGTATCCAAGGACTAAAGGCACCTGGTTTACATAAATGTCAATTCTGCACCTTCACTTGTGCTCTTCACCTGATACAGAGCATCCTAATCAGTGATGTAGTAAAGATTTTAGCCACCCTTATTTCTTTCCAGTTTTCTCCCATCAGAAAGAATTGGGATTATGGATTGCAGTTAGCAGAAAATTTGGGACAGACAAGAGCTCT
>NW_010167336.1:1785-15099 GCF_000695765.1 Mesitornis unicolor
TGCTTTGCAAAGCAAGGAGTCTGCTTCTTTAGAAGAATTTCGCATGGCCATGCTTGGTGACCACTTGGAGTCCATTAATACAAAGAGACAAAAAACTCAACACTACCAGAACTGGAGCAGGAACTGGAAACCTGGTCCAAGGAGAACCAGGAGCTGAACATATAAGTGTATAATATGTATAATGCATAATAAGTGATTTCTACATATCTCAAACACCACTGAATGAAAGCACTGAAGTGGTACGTGCGCTCAGCCAGCAACTGATTAAATACACATTGTTTTCTCCAGCCTTTGCAAGCAACAAAGAACCACGGATTGAACTTTGCTGAGTACAGAAGATAAGGTGAACAGGCTAAAAATTCAGAATTTTATTGGCCTGAAAGGTCTCAAAAATGTGAGTGGCTTACTATGAACAGAAAATACAAGTATACCTGTTGGGGTGAAACTTCACATCCAAGCACGATGAATGCGAAAAGACACTAAGAGAGCTGCAGTGCTAGAAAACGACATACTTGGAAAAACCCCAACATTTGGGACTGACAGAGTAAAACTGTCAGAAGCAGATCTGTATGGACAAACAGACTCGGTGGAATCAAAGGTGGTTTTCTGAAGTCACAAGGTGGGAGAGAAGACAAATGCGCCCATGGTCAGATGCAAACCAGGCATCATCATTTCTTAAATAATCCTATTCCCATCACTATTCTTGGTATTTATTTCTTGCAAAAGTTCAACTGCTCAGCCCAGTTTGGAAAATCAGAATAAATCCTTAGTTCAAGCCCTATGAGATAATAAGAACAAGTGCATTTCACTATTTGGCACGATACGTTTATTTAAGGTGCCAGATACATAAACTAAGATTCCAGTACATGACTGTTTGAAGACAATTCACAAAATCCTCCAAGAGAGGAAAGCCACATGCCAAGCTTATCACCAGTGCAAGTGATACCATAAAAAGGCTGACAAGGCCTGATGTCTGGGTCAGGCAGTCAGTGAGATGGAATTACTCAGTGCTAAGGACCAGCTGCAGTGTCCTCACAAAACAGAAGCGCTAATTATTGCCAGTTCATTCTTCGCTGCACAAGGAGATAAATCCTGGTTACAGAGGTAATATTTTCTTTAATCTTTACTGGTGTTTAATGCTTCATTTTGCAACACTGGTGTTCATCTAATATAGCTCAGGAATGCAATTTGCCATACTTTTTTTCCAAAATAAAATAATAAACAGGCATGTTAAAAAGTTTACATGCATGCATGGATCATGAGCAATTTTGGAATCTTTAGATTCAATAAATTATCCCCTATCACCTGATTTAATGCAGTATCAGGTAAAACTGAAAGGTCGTTCATTACCGCTGAAGATTTTCCATGTGGATACTTGACCAGAAGCATCTACTACTGTTTAAAATAATGCAAATAAATACTGAGACTTAGTATTTATTTCTCTCTTAAGTATCTTCCTAGCATTTAGCCATAACATCTACCCCCTCTGTCCCCAAACACACACCTCTCATTGCACCGTGTTTCATGCCATCCAGCTGCCTTTGACTCCAGTTGCTCCTTTTTGGCATCCCAGTCTCACCCAGCTTCAACGATTCAACACCACAGCGACCATGCAAGGATTTGGTATGGTGATCCATGTATCTATCACCACATACTTGAATTACTGCAACTGCTGTCCAGGGATGAAGACTAGAACCCAAAAAAGCCTATAATGGTACAAAGCTTAGAGACCCATTGCTTGGAACAGTACAAAGCTCTGAAGCTCATGCAATTGGCAGCATGTGGCTTTTCCGGTGCGCTTTTTATGTACCCATTCCTACTAAAAGACAATCCATTTCAAATTGTGTTGTATGTTTTTCTGGCCTCCATACCAAATACTCTGTTGAAAAAGAAAATCCTACTATTTCATTGAAAATCTAGTGTCATCCAACAGTGGGCAGGTGACAAATGAAGGACATGACTTTCCAGAATCTTTAAAAAAAATATTGGAGCTTACATGACCAAATGAAGTTCATATCACGAGAAACCCTATTTCACCTCCCTAAAAATAAAAATTGGGACAAAATTCGTTTGCTCCACTCATTAGAAGCAGAAACTTCTGCTGAGAAAAATAAAACTTTTATCCAAAAAACTTCTGCTCATTGCATATACTACACCTTTAATATGGTCAATTAGAAAACTGCTTGATTTCACTGTCTCCTAACCTATAAAAAAATGGCATTCTTTACCACACAAACGACAAACATTAACTTACTCAAAATTCAGCCAAATTCCATAAATCACACTGGTGATAAGACACCATCCTGAGCTACATTTCGGGAAGCAGACGGGCACTGAACAGCTTTACAAGGCATTGGTCAAAGGCTTTACTTTGTGGTTGCAGTTGCACTATTTTGTATGCACTTGGGGTTTAAGGAAAAGGGTTAAAAAAGGTAAATTTTCTTATGCTGATATTTTTTGAAAATAAAAATTGATCTTCAGAGGATTATAGATATTTTAAGCGATTTTATAAAATTAGAAGGTAAGTAGAATATATTCCAAGTGTCAAATATTACGTTGGTATTTTTGTCTTACTGGCAGTGTCCTCCAATTCTTAAACAACTAAGTCTTAAAGTGCTGATGTGACTTCTATATTTAAAAATAGCTATTAGAAGACCCACAAACCAAGCGTCAGTCACACTTTACTTTCTTTACATGGTCTGAAAAGACCAAGTAGTTCTCAGAGCACTTTCATTCATAGTTGTCAGAGTATATTACCATAGATTTAGCATACTCAATGTGACATTTATTACCATTTCATTTTATAAAAGGAGAAATAAAGCCATGTTGACATTAACAAGTGTAGGAAGTGTTGCCCTTGCTTTGCTCAAAGGCAGCTGGACACGAGTCAGTCCTGGTTCAGAAAACACTCACCTACATTAACATTACTATGAGTCAGTACTAGGATATTCGGCCTCATAGAAAAGTGACATAACTTGATCAGGATTGTACAGTTCATCAGCCACTGACACAGGACAGGAAGTAAATTTAAATAATCAGATTTTTTGGTCCTATTTTGAAGTTCTAGTTGCTTTATTTATCATACAAATAGACCAACTGTTGTTACTACACCACCTTGCAGAAATAACAGATAAAGCTCATTAAGGTTTCCAGCCACTCCTCCTACCCAAATATCAGGGAATTTTTATAACCATCAAAAGTCACGCTGTATAAGCAGGAAGAGGAGACTTACAGAAGCAAAGCACTTGCTGCAAGCTTCTACTAAAAGTTTCGATAGGTTCAAAGAGCAGCTGGATAAACTCATGGAGGAAACATTCATCGAGCGCTACTACAAACAAAGACGCCTCTAGCTCAGAAAGTCTGAACTGCACAGAGTGAGAGGTTAGGAAAGCATCCTGTGGAAGTACCCCTATATGTTTCCCCTTTTCTCATTTTCCTTCCTTAAAATCCACTGTTGGCCAGCACTGGAGATAATTTAACAGGTTAAACCAGGCTCCAGTTCTGGGCCCCTCATCCAGTTCTGGGCCCCTCAGTTCAAGGAGGACAGGGAACTGCTGGAGAGAGTCCAGCGTAGGGCTACAAAGACGATGGAGGGAGTGGAGCATCTCCCTTATGAGGAACGGCTGAGGGAGCTGGGTCTCTTTAGTTTGCAGAAGAGGAGACTGAGGGGAGACCTCATTCATGTTTATAAATATTTAAAGGGTGAGTGTCACAAGGATGGAGCCAGGCTCTTCTCGGTGACAAACAATGATAAGACAAGGGGTAACGGACACAAACTGGAACACAGGAGGTTCCACTTAAATTTGAGAAGAAACTTCTTCTCAGTGAGGGTAACAGAGCACTGGACCAGGCTGCCCAGAGAGGTTGTGGAGTCTCCTTCTCTGCAGACATTCAAAACCCGCCTGGACGCCTTCCTGTGCAACCTCATCTGGGTGTTCCTGCTCCGGCAGGGGGATTGGACTGGATGAGCTTTTGAGGTCCCTTCCAATCCCTAACGTTCTGTGATTCTGTGTAAATGAAGCTTTGCTCTGATCTCAGTACAACATTTAACAGTCTTAGTCTGGATGGCTTGGGAATAAGGCTTTACATCTCTAATCCTACCTTATAAGGTAGAATTAAAACCTATTTAAGCTTAAGCTATAAATTCTCTCACAAGGTATTCTTAATATAAACTAGTTGATAAACTATCCCAGTCCTGCGTAATTGGTCACTACCGTTTTATGCTATTTAGTGTTATTTCTAAACAGGATTAATTCAGTGTTTGATTTAGTTTACTGTACTTAAGCTCATGTATCCTTGTGTTTTGTCTTTTTATTTGGTGTTTCCCTCATTTTTCACATTTTTTAAACAAATTATGAAAGAACTGGAGCCAGATTTTAAACCTGAGTTATGTACTTTTTCCAAGTTTGTTGAATAGGTAGTCATTAATACAGGTAAAATTTGGAGTTCAGATTTGGATTTCACCTTCTTTCAAAAAATACTTGGGTTTCCCAGTTTACACCAATTCACTACCCAAATAAACTGAGGCAAGGAAACTACAACTGTGGCTAACGTTCTCCTCCCAAACATCCTAAAACATTGTGAGTTTTGAATTATTGCATTACACGTTACAATCAAACAATGTGTTTAAAAAGGAGCACAGAAGGAGAGCCTTCTCCAAACAAAATTTTCATTTTATATTCATTACTTTAGCTGAACGTTTTACTGAGCATTTGAATGAAGAATCTACTATGCTACACAAAAGAAAAAATTGTTAAAAGTGTTTTGAAAGTAGACACAAAACGAATCAAACCTCATAAACCAGTACCTTTTGTACTGTAATCCTATTTATTAAAGTGCTTTCAGACTCTATTTGCAACATACTAGACAATCTTCCATTTATTAAAGTTCTCTAAATGCCAGCATCAAAATATATTATAGCTTTATCTGACAAATCAATTTGATAGCAACACCAGATTCAGCCCAGTTTCGATCCCAGCTATTGGGACACACAGTATTACTCAGCTGAGATATGAGTATCTTATGGATTTGACTCAAAGGAATTGCTCAGTTCTTAGGTGTGCTGTAGTTGTCAAAAACCAAAGGTCTATAGATCTTTGAGAATTAATGGTGCATCTGCTAACTTAAAACTCCAAATCTAGGATGCTTACAGATAGGAGCTTCTTTCCCATATACGTGGGGAGAAAGAAAAAAAAAATACTCCTTGAAGTCTATAAAACGTGTGTCAGCACATCCCAGCAGAGACAGGGTCAGGTCACTCATTCCTGAAGTCACCTGTACCTGATCACCAGGAAAGGACTGCAGTGTAATAGCAATGACTGGAAAAGGTAACAAACTGGTACCTTTCCTGCATCCAGCTTTGGAGTCCCCAACACATAAAGGACATTGAAGTGCTGGAGTGGGTCCAGAGGGGGCCACAGAGATGATCCAAGGGCTGGAGCTCCTCTCCTATGAAGACAGGCTGAGAGAGTTGGGGTTGTTCTTCCTGTAGAAAAGAAGGCTCTGGGGGGACCTCATAGCGACCTTCCAATACCTGAAAGGTGCCTATAAGAAATCTGGGGAAGAGCTGTTCACTGGGGCATGGAGCGATAGGACGAGGGGTAATGGTTTTAAACTAGAAAAGGGGAGATTTAGGCTGGATATTTGGAAAAAGTTCTTCACTATGAGGGTGATGAAACATTGGCACAGGTTGCCCAGAGAGGTGGTGCAGGCCCCATCTCTGGAGATATTCAAGGCCAGGCTTGATGGGGCTGTGAGCAACCTGATCTGGTACCAATGTCCCTGCTCACTGCAGGGTTGGACTGGATGAGCTTTAAAGGTCCCTTCCAACCCAACACATTCTGTGATTCTATTCCTCAGTGCAGGATCTTTGGCATCTGCCCAGTGCAAGGAAGAAGTAACAGCGCTGCTCTTTGCAAACAACCAAGATGTTGATACCAACCTGGTAGGGACAGGGGAGCTAAATGTCGGCTGAATGAGCATCGCACTGAAAGCACGACACTTTGCAGGTCTGAAAACAGCCACAGAATTAAACAAAGTGAACGAACTGCAATACCAACACCTCAAAGTATTTGCCATTGAGTTTTGGAAAAAAGCTTAAACACTTTTCCATATAAAATACAAGAATCTTCCAGATATTAGAAAAAAGCATTAATAAAGACTAGATTAGCACCCCATTGTATTAATATGGGCTTTAAAAGTGAGAAATTGGAAAATGAAACCTGATTTATATTTAATTTAGCTTAAATCATTTCTCCTTGATCTTCATACTTGTGGAGAGGGTTATGCCAACTACAGCAGGAACCTGAGTCGAAGTGACTGACCTCATTTTGCCTTCCGCTTGTGCTTACATGAACCTGCAAACCAGCAGCCTCTGCCCTCACATGGCACCAACAAATCCACAATCTGAACGTTACTTTTAAAATAAGGAAGAAAAAAAAAAACCTGAGCCATGAGAAAGTGGCTGTTATTTCTGAGAGCACTGTTCTCTCCAAACATTAAATTGAATTAACTCCCAGCAAAAATAACTAATTATATATATAAGCTGATGAGAAAACACCACTAAGGGCAAAGAAAAACATTTTAAGCTTCAACACGTACTTGTGATCTGCCAGTCCAGAATACTTTCTTTTAAAGTTCCATCTTTGGAGACAAATCACAAACCAACGCTTTAAAGCTCACATATCAGTTAAATATTCATGTGTAACTGAGATTTTCCCATTACTTTTAAAACACTGAATAGCACAACACCACAAAAATGAAGATTAAAAAGAGGGTTACTTGTTACTACATTTATTTTCACAAGAACATCACTTTCAGTTTCTTAGCTCCTGTCTTCCCTTCCTGCTTAGCTGCAAATCACTCTTTGCCATCCCAGCTTCCCCTCCTCAAATCCTCTTCAGAAACAGAGGGAATCCTCTCACCAAGGATAAATTCTGTATCAATAAGAAGAATAAACATGAAATGCTTTACAGGAATTCAGGAATTACATACGAATAAGTGAAGGTCTCTTGGTAGGACTACAGCTACAGGAGTCCTTAGAAAAAGCAAATGCTTGAAAAAGAAAAAAAAAAGGAGCATTTTCAATGAGACTGAAACTATTCCAGAACCAAGCTGATTCGGAATTATTGAAGCTGTACATCCACTAACCTATCTGTGTTTTTCCAAGGTTTAACCACATTTTTACCCTTAAGTTATCATACAATGATTTTCAGATCCAATTTTGCATATAGTGCCACGTTTTCTGGCTGTCTTTTGGATTTAGGAATTCTCCCCACTACCCTGAATATCTAAGGAAGCTGGCATGGACAATCCCAGCCAGGAGAAACTTTTCTCCCGTACATCCCTGCACTGCTATTTTCAACACTAAACTGTACGGCAAAGTGGAAAACCACCCAATATCCTTCGAATACCTTACAGCAACACAATGAAGATGCTGGGTTCTGCTGACTATCGTACGTGTCATCATGACCAAGGTACCTACAGCAATGGGATCCACCAGGGTTTGCCATTTACCCTGAAGAAACTAAATAGAGGCAAGAAAGCTGAAAATTACATAAATGAGGGAACCAAAATGAAAGTTAACCAAGTAAATGCTACTTAGTTTTGCTCTAAAGGTTTCTCCCAATTTATGTGGTTCAATGGACAGTTTATTAGCATCCCAAGACTTTTGGCTTGTATTTATACAGATTCATTTCTTTTCATTCTCCCTCTGAACACCTCTTCTTCTTCTCTAACTGCAGTATTTGATAATCCTTACTTCAATCAGAAAAGTACCTTGCCTTTATCACTAGCACTTCCCCACTGGGAATGCTATTTCTCTCTTGGTGAAAATCAGATGTGATTGTCATCCTCTCAGCCAGTAAATGCAATAGTAACTGTAATTAAATGAATGATTTATATGGAAATAAATATTACATTCCAAAAGATCATTTACTCATTCATAGCAATTATCTAGATTTATGTGTCACTAAAAGATGTACATAAAAATGAGAACTGATCAATGAAAACTGATCAATGAAAATTGATGTATTACGTATTACATGCTAACAGTCAACAGTTTTCCTAACTAATACTAATCCTACTTCCAGCTACTGTTAATTTCCTATATTCTCTAAGTTTCTGAATGCAAAGGAAACGTCAAAATGTAGCACTTTCCAGGCATGTGCTCATGATCAATACAGAGTCACAGCTGGAGAGGAGGGGAACACAGAACATGAGAAACATCCTGGGACAAGCCCCCAGAGTCAAGGTTGGAAGGATGGGTTAAAAAAAATGTGTCACTTCTTAAACACAAGAAAAAACTTTAAACAATATAAAGCACTAAAAGTGTTAATGTTCATATAATCACTGATTCTACTCCTAAGTAGTTTCTTAATGAGGAGTGTTACTTCCAATGTAACGTACTCTGCCTTCTATTAAGTTTGTTTATTTGAATTAATATTTCTAGAAGGGGTGGGAAAGGACTGTTTCCAAATTAACAATAAGACTGTGTAACACTCCCTTCACATTATCTTCTTTCCAGTAACTAGGATAAAATCCCATTTTGTGGGATTTATTATCAATTAAATCTCATCATACCTGCACAACCATAGCAAACCAAACTGCCAGTCAGGAGCGTTACTTATAAGCATTTCAGCAATTTTCTGCTTTATTTTTTAACTGCTCCACATCTAGGTACTAGACAGTGCCTGACCACAAACCAGCCAAGTGGTGCAATTATTCATACTATAGGTAATAATCGTGTCTGCAGAGCTGCTGCATAAACCTGTAATTATGCAGGCAGGATATCCCCAAGGCTTGGGAAACAGCATTAGCTTTACAATATGAATTTAACAAGCCAAAACTTATCCATGATTGGAAAAAAAAGAAAAAATAAAAAAATCAAGGAAAGCTTAAACCTTGCCAATTAAAACTGAAAAACTAAAAATACACTGGGAACAAACAACCAGAATGTGAGGACAAGGCTCGCAATCATTTTTTAAGGACACAAGGGTACAGATGCATCCAATGGGATACAGATCTGCAGAGAAGAGGGATCCAGGAGAGCTGGCTGATCTCCACAGATCACCTCCTCCATGCTCAAGAGGGGTCCAACACATCCTGGGCTGCATCACAAAAGCGTGGCCAGCAGGGCCAGGGAGGTGATTCTGCCCCTCTGCTCTGCTCTGGTGAGACCCCACCTGGAGCACTGCGTCCAGCTCTGGGGTCCCCAATATAAGAAGGACATGGAGCTGTTGGAGCGGGTCCAGAGGAGGCCACAGAGATGATCAGAGGGCTGGAGCAGCTCCCCTATGAGGACCAACTGACAGAGTTGGGGCTGCTCAGCCTGGAGAAGGCTCTGAATGGACCTTATTGCGACCTTCCAGTTCCTGAAGGGGTCCTACAAGAAAGCTGAGAAGGGACTGTTTACAAGGACAGGTTGAGACAGAATGAGGGGGAATGGTTTTAAACTTGAAGAAGGGAGATTTAGATTAGATATTTGGAAGAAATTCTTTACTGTGAGGGTGGTGAGACACTGGCCCAGGTTGCCCAGGGAAGCGGTGGATGTCCCCTCCCTGGAAGTGTTCAAGGCCAGGTTGGACGGGGCTTTGAGCAGTCCGGGCTGGTGGAGGTGTCCCTGCCCATGGCAGGGGGTGGGCTGGGGGAGCTTTAAGATCCCTTCCAACCCAACCCATTCTATGATTCTATACAATGAGCAGCAAATCAAGCAAAGGAGGCCCGTTTGGATGAGCTCTTAACTTGACTCAAACATAAAAAGAGAGCACAGAAGAGGTGGAAGCAGGGACAGGCGACCCAGGAGGAGTAGAGAGATGCTGTCCAACCAACAGGGTTGGGGAAGCCAAAGTCCATCCGCAGCCACATGGTGATACAGTGGGTATGGACTGAAATACAGGATATTTCACTTAAACACAGGAAAGAAAAAGGGTGATCAAGCACTGTAACAAGTTGCTAATAGCTGTTTATGCAGTCTCCATCCTCAGAGATATTAAAAAACACAACTGGACACAGTTCTGAGACACTTGCTGTAGCTGGCCCTGCTTTGAAAAGGCTGCCTGGGGTAGATGACCACCAGAGATTCCTTCCAACTTCAACTTTTCTGTGATCCTACTTAGACATGCAATAAAAATTGTGGGATTTTTCCCCAAATAATCATTCATTGCACTATATATATCCTATATCTTGGGCCATAACAATGAATTTTTCCACGTTCTCACAAATTAAGCAAGCAGTATTCAGGGTGATTAAATACCTTAATTTGTATCAACAAGGTCAATAGTGGAATCTATCCTCACAAAGCCCTCTAAAGCATGGAAATTTCGTAGGAAAAAATGTGACTACAGAAGAATGCAGTCCATTTGGGCTCCTACCAGGCATCGAAAGTTACATTTCAGAAAGCTTAAGATCAAAAATAATATTCCTGCCCCAACAGACATGGGCACTTGTGTAAAAAAAAAGCCACACTGGAAGTTAAAAGATGAAAAATGAGCTGGTTTCTGTTATTTCACTAAAAGTCTTCCAGTAAACAACATTTAAAAGATTCTGAAATGGTGACCCTTGGAAAAAAGAAAATAATCATAGAATTCAATGGAAAATATAATGAAGTAAAGAAAGTAAACTGTCTTTAACAATTTATATTTGGTTCCTACACGCTCTGCCCAATTTTGCAGTTTCTGCTCAGAGCTCAGGTATCTGGTTTACTATAAAACAGATGGCAAATAACTTGATGCACTGGAACATGCCTAAGCTGTGCACAATAATATGGGGATGTACACCTCTGCTCATAGCTCAAATCTGCCACATGATACCTGGTTTGATCAGCGGTGTAACAGGATCACGATCAGTTAACTTCTAATACAAGGATACACATAAAGCATTGACAAATCCTATATACTCTGAATTTAGAGGAAGGTATGTTGCTGTGCTTCAGCACAGATTGGCAGATAAATTCACAGAGCATCTGGATCAGTATTCAGATAGTGTTGCAAAACAAAAATCTTCCTGAATCTTTCACGAGTGCATTTCAGTACCACACATGTTGTATTTATACCTAACACCATTTATAAAACCAGATCAAAAACATTTCTGAAGGAAACCAACTTCTATAAAACGGGGTTTACAAGAATTTCATCCTTGCAAAATTACACGTGTAATGCACAAAAATCCTGCAAAAGAACAAATTGGTCTTAACAGACTCATTTTTGTTATATTTCTCAAACCACTATATTGATACGTGAGTAGTTTCTGTCCAAAGCCTGATGTTCTTTTATGCACCATAAAGTGAACCAAAAAGTGCTGAAGAAGAAACATCCCTTGTGTTAATATTATTTGTTTTTTCCTCATATTAACCCCTCTACTTTCTACTGGGAAGCCCTAACCACCTCAGAAATCTTCAGAGACTACTGAGAGATAAATTACTGTTTAAATATATGAGTTTAAGGTATAATCAGTATTGCGGGAAGTTAAGCACACAGCAGTCTTTATAATATTCACAATATTGGCAGGTATCTATGCTACAGAGTTTAATTTTTTAAAGCACTGCGGAGTTTTGAGATGTGACAGGTGCCAAAGGGACCACTAAGCCACCAAATTCGACCTGACTATCACCTCCCAGCACTGAAATAGCATCACAAAAAGTGATCACTCAAGTCACACGGAAATATTCAGGATAAAAGGATTACAAACACAAGAAGCTATTAAGTAGCACACAACCTTAAAAAAAAAAACCTTAGAAAACAACAAAAAAAATCCTTGAAGTCTACAAACAGGAGCTTCAAGATGCTACGCTGAAAATAAAGCCATTTACACTAAACACAAACACATTTCAAAGCATTCCAGCAGTGATTCAGAAAATACTGAAGTAAGTCACAGTTCCAGGTAAGCGATTCTTTTCCTTATCTTCTGATGCTGTGAGATGCCCGAGTGGCTGTGAACATACAAAATTCTCCAGGTAAATCACACAAACAAACACAACCAATTGCCATTTTCCTTCACTTCTAAGAAAAGCAGTTTTTCCTGAAGTTTCTCTGTTCAATTTTTAACTTCTTATAGAAATGACTACAGACTGCTTCACGTAGCTGATCTGCAGAAATGCTGCTGCTACAGCCACGGTACAATGGCTTTTTATGGAACCGGGCACTGCCCAATTCCATAAAAACATCGCAATAGTGGTTCAGGAGACATAAAGCCCTTCTTATTAAGATGGAAATAGCCAAACACAGCAGGCGTCTTGCAAAACTCTGTCCTAAACTTCAGAATGTGAAAATTTCTCCACTGGGAATTTTCAAGATTTAGGCGTAAGGACAAAGAAATACTTTTTAATTTAGGAAAAAAAATAATATCCCACTATAATTAACCCAATAAAAAATAAAAACAACAACAAAAAACTCAGAGCAGATTTGAGAACACCAAGGATTTAAATAACACTGCAAATCAGGTGCTGATCCACACCTTTTAAATGCTTGCGAATATGAACTTCACCCATTAAAAACTCGAAGAAAATAAAACCAAGATTTCAAAGCAGATTTTCAGAGGGCCTTAGGGTCAATATTCAGTTTTTACGGGGCCACCAAGGTCTGCTTTTGCATGAATGTGTGTGGTATGGAGGAGGGTAATAGAGAGGAATATGTGGAACTGAGTGGATTTAAGATATCTTTAAATACTTATTTATGATCTCCAACTTCTGAGAAGTTGGGACTGTTGACACAGACGGGAGAAAAATGCTGGCTTCTGAGATGGAGTGGAATTGGGCCATGATCAAAAGCTCTTCAGGATAAATAGAAATATTGAATGCTGCCTTCCTTAAATTAGCAGTGACTACCACCATAAACTTTCTGAAAGTCTTAGGCCAACAGCAAATCCAAAAAGTTTCACCTATGAATTCAGAAAGCCAACAGGAAAATTGTTTACATCAACCAGCAGTACCGTATTGGGACAAAACGTGAAGAGACACTTGAATGTCTTAAAACAAAGGTTAAAAAGTATTTCTTGGTATGGACATAAGTGTCAAATATAAATCTCAGCAGCTGATACTGTTCTTTACATACATGATTTCTTTTTTCTTGCAAAATTCTGCATTCAAAAGCCCCTGCATGGGCCGATAGGTGTACCTGCTCTGTAATTACTGATCCCTCTGTTGCTATTGGTCCAAGCATACAGGTATCATGCGTACAAACTTTGCCATTTTATTATAGAATTAGTGTAGCTAATATTTTAGCAACACCCTAACAGTAAGTAAATAATTTTTGCCTGTGATTGCTTTATAAATATATATACACACTTTTTTATATATATATACAGACATACACACACATA
>NW_010167337.1:0-470 GCF_000695765.1 Mesitornis unicolor
AAACGACACCCATTTCAGCAGATGTGCAATGTGTCTGGTGTGGATTTGCATAAGGATGCATATGCTTCTCTGTTAGTTACTGGCTTGATTAAAACTTGCAGGCACCTTTTCCCTTCCTGAAGTGCTGTGTCTGCATTCTTGGACATTAGTGGTTTAATTGAAAACGCCCCATTTTCTCGTGTGAAGATAATTCATTTTATTTAGACAGTGCTGCACTGTAGAGGCACTTAGTGTTTTGCAGACAGGGGCTGGTTTGCTTGCCTTTTTGGGCTGGAGAAGAAAGGAAATAGCAGAGATGAAAAAAGGCAAATGCGTTTGGACGTGGATAGAGGATTACATGGTGAAGTATCATGAGACGGGAGGGGCTTGTGTGTATTCAGTCCTTGCCTCCAAGGGAGTGTGGGAATGGCAATCAGTGCTGTGATGAGAGGAAGAGAACTGTTTAGGAACCTGGGACTAAAACTGATCAC